>NC_139917.1:30906228-31091228 GCF_963514095.1 Eutrigla gurnardus
GGGTTGCTATGGCGACACCATCCAGACCAGGGGGGTAGCCACCACCACCACCACCACCACGGTGGCAGCGAGACAATGCGTCCTCTGCAGACACGTTCTAAATAAAACTAATACAGTGTCGTAGAAATAATAATAAAAAGTAAAACAAATGTGTCGTACCTTGTGCAGGAAGCAGGTGAGGAAGGAGTACGCCACGTTGTTGTTGAGAAACGTCCGCTCGTCCATCAGGATGCACTTGATGTACTCGCTGAAGGCCGGATCCTCACACAGCAGCTTCACACACGTTTTAGCCAGAACGGACTAGAAAGAGCAACGAAAACAACCTCAGTGCTGGACGGCCAATCACACGGCTGCGTTTCAAATCACATGTCTGGTGTGACGCACCTGTGACTGACAGAGCTCCGTCCACAGTTTGGGGAAGATGGCGAGGTGGAGAGGAAGTCCTTCGTACGCTATCAACACACCTGAGAGACGGAGTAAATATGGAAATTCATATATGTGTATATATTTATATATACATATAGTATATATTTATACGTACTCAGTTTGACGAGTGTGTCGGTGAATTTCTCGCAGTTGATGGCGACGCGACACAGCAGGTGGCTGAACTGGTGGTAGGACAGGAAGTAGTCCAGCAGCATCCGGTCGTACACCTCGTCTTTACCCTGAGGAACACACACGGCGAGAAGGTGTAAATACAACGGTAAATACAACGGTGCTAACTTTAGTTCAGTGATGGAAGGAAGTACAACTACAACGGTGCTAACTTTAGTTCAGCGATGGAAGGAAGTACAACTACGCATCATCAATTAATCTGCTGCTTTATTGATTAGTGACGTCTTCAACGGGTTTGTTTTCTCTAATAACTAAAAACTAAAGACCTCTTAACAGGTGACAGAGTTGCAGGTGACAGAGTTGCAGGTGACAGAGTTGCAGGTGACAGAGTTGCATGTGACAGAGTTGCATGTGACAGAGTTGCAGGTGAGTGCCAGGTGAGCGTACCTTGCTGCTCTCCACCATGGACGGCAGCAGACACATGTTGAGCTCCGGTCTCGGAGGCCGGATGTTGTTCTTGGCTCCCATCAGCTTGATGTTCTCTCTGCAGGGCAGGTACGGACCGAAGGACACTGCAGACACACACACACACACACACACACACAGTCAGGGAGCCGGCCTCTGACAGCGGGAGGTAACACACCTGAGCAGCAGACTCACTGGGGATGTTGCTGTGGTGGTAGGTGCAGTGGTTGTGCTGCAGGAAGGGAACCAGCGTGTGCAGGAAGTCGTGAGGACTCAGCAGAACCAGTTCCTTCAGAACATCTGCAAGAACCACAACAAAGAGCAGGGAACATTACAGCCATAGGTAGAGGAAGTACTCCGAAAGTACAAGTACTAATACCACACTGCATTGAATGAATTACTTTAGTAAAAGTATGCAAGTGTGATCAGGAAAATGTACTTCAAGTATTAAAAGTAGAATAACTTTATTAATCCCAGACAAAATGAATGAATGTTGTTATTGTTGCGATTAAAAGGGAAGCAGGTACCCAGGCAGGCGTTGCGGAGCTCGGGGGGGCTGTAGGAGTTGAGGAGCGTGAGCAGCTTGTGGGCAAAGTCGATCCTCTCCTGCCACTGGATCAGAGCCTGCTTCACATCTGGACAAGACAGAGAAACATCTGCTCAGAACAACCAGAACACACACACACACACTCTTCATTTGAGGTGGAATGACAGAAATAAATACAGGTAAATAGACAAAGTCAATAAAATGGTATATACAATTAAAATAATAAAAACAGCTAAACACAAGCAATTATGCAAAATATGACAAGAAATGTAGTAAATATTGTTTTAAAATATAGTATATAATTGAACAAAACAGTAAAAGTAGTACAGTATCGTATTTTTATATTGTACTATATCATATAACATTTCATGTCATATTGTCTTCCAGTCTGCACCTGCTATATAAATAAAATAATTACATATAATAACTTTATATCCCACTTTATATTATAATGTGTGACTAGCATTTCTGCTCATTTATAGATTCTCTTACTTTCTCTATTCATCTGTATTTCTGTCTGTTCTGCAACAACATCTGAATTTCCTCTCCGGTTATTAAAATAAAAATGTAATGTAAATAGTGACATCCTGGTGGACCGGACCTTTGCGCTGCAGGTAGGGCCGCGTGGCTTTGAGGACGGACAGGAAGATGGAGAGCAGCTCCACCAGGTCTCCGGTGACGTGGCACGCCGTCGCCTCGTGGTACATCATGTGCAGAGTGTTGAAGGACTGCAGAGGAACACGACGTATTAAATCATTCAGTCCGATTAAAACTCCTCATGATAAAAGCTGGTTTCTTTATTTTTATGCTGGTCTTTTTTTGGTCTGATGTAACGAGTTGATCCTGGTCCTGGTCCTACCTCGGTCATGAGGATGAGTCCTCTGTTGAAGACCACCAGCAGCCGGTCTTCGTCGTTCTCCAGCAGAACCCTGAAGGCACTAAGAGGAACAGCAACAAAAACCAGAGTCAGGATCCAGACAACAAAGCTCCTGGAAGCAGATTACTGTTCCAGGGTTCGGCCTGGATTGGACGTTTCCATGACGATAAGTGTGTGTGTGTGTGTGTGTGTGTGCTGACCTGATGAGCGTGGTCCAGCAGGAGCGGCCGTCCAGGCAGCGCAGGTAGCAGCTGATGGTGGTTTTCTTGAACTGTTTGATGTCCTCCAGCTCTTCTTCTCTCATGTCGGCTCGCTGCGCCACAAACAGCTGCATCAGGTTGAACAACTCCTCCACCGCCTGCAGGGGGCGCACACACGCACACACACACACAGACACAGACACAGACACACACACACACACACACACACACACACACACACACACACACACGATTATTGTTCATGTGACAGTGTTTTGGAAGAAAAAGGGGCTTTAAAATGTTATATTTGAAGAGTGTAACCTAAAAAAAAAAAAAAAGTAAATACTTTTATATTCTTGGTTTTATTTTATTGCTTGTTTTAAAAAACATTTTTTATCATTATTTGATCTGAATGTCATTTTATATGTTTCTTTCCAATGTTTAATGTAAAGCACTTTGTTGAAAGGTGCTATAATCAGGGTTCCTATACTTTTCCAAAGTCAAAATCAAGCACTTTTCAAGCACTTCAAGGTGAATTCCCATGCTTTTCCAGCCCCTTCCAGCTGTGGTAAACTCCATATTTGTACCAATCCAATGGTCAGTATTCAGTCTACTTATTATGTCACTTGTTCATCACATTAAATGAGATGTTATTGTCCTCTAAACAACCAACATGATGTTTGGAGACAGCTTTTTACAGAAGGACCACAAATGAAAGGAAAACTAATTCCACTAACAGATCCACAGAAATATAATCACCAACTATTTTCATCATCTGTTCATCATCAAAAGTCATTTTTCATAAAGAAATGTCAGATAACGCTGTTTTCAGTCCCTCAGATATGGAGATCTTCTTTTCTCTGTTCTATCATAGATGTCATCACATACAACACACATTTCAAGCACTTTATTCTACATCCAAGCACTTTTCAAACCTTGGAAACACCGCACTAAAGTGTTTTCAAGGATTTCCAGCACCCGTACCGACCCTGTATACAGATAAAATGGCCTCTCCTCACTGAAACTAGAGGGTAATATGAATCAATGAAGCCTGCGTGATGACAGAGTCTGACGGAGACTCACCCCAGGGTACTGGCTGGCGTGAGGCGTCAGGTTCTTGAAGGCCCACTGGATGTTCTGGTGCGAGGCGAGCTGCCGGGTGAAGGCGGGCGACTGCTCGCAGCACATGCGGAGGATGCCGTAGTAGGCGGGCAGCATGCCGCGGTTGAAGAGCACCACCTCCTGGTCGTCGTGGTCGGCCAGGATGTAGTTGAAGGCGATGTTCTTGGTCACCAAGGGGTTCTGCACCACCAGGCGCACGTTCTCCGGGCAATCCACGCACATGTTGTACCAGAAGGACAGCAGCGCCTGCTTGTTGTGGTTGGTGGCGATGGCCGGCTCCGACAGTTTGGGCTGAAAGGACGGAGACGACAACAACAAAAAAAGCTTCAGACGAGAGACTCGGGGCAGCAAACGGTTATTATACCGTTCAAAAGTTGTGTTTATGGATGTATATGTTTGTATGTACATGTTGGTATATGTGTATGTGTGTGTATATATATATTTTTTTTTTCTTTTATTATTAGTATTATTTTTATTATTACTTTTTTCATTTTAATTTGAAATAAATAAATAAAATAAAGTTGTGATTTACATGAAGTAACTCCTAAAAGACGGAGAACTGAGAAGTACCTGGAAGAGGTTCCACAGGTCCATGAAGTACCCGGAGAACATGAGCTTCTCCGTCTTGGAGATGAGGCAGTAGGTCATGAAGCTGAAGTACTGCACCAGCTTGGTGGTGCCGTGAACGCTGGCGTCCACGTACAGCTTGGCGCGTCCCAGCAGCCCCAGCAGCAGGTTGTACACCTGGTGGAGGACCACGGTGGTGTCGGGCGACAGCGGCAGCTCGCGGGTCGGCAGGTGGAGGGAGCGCGTGGAGCGGAACATCTGCCGGAAGGAGTTGCTGGGGATGAGGGAGACGAGGAGGTACGCCGCCGCTGGAGGAGGGAGGAGGAGAGACGTTACTTCATTCGTTGCAAAATGCTAATTATGTTCATTTATTCATCCATGAAAACACAGAAATGCTCCAGCAGAGATTATCAAAGCAGAATGATTAATGCAACGTTGATTTCATCTTTGGAATATGTAAATATGTTTTTATTTTAACACTTTTGTTTGTCTTAAATAAACATAAAATAAAATAAAATGTACTGAATTTAATCCGAAGTAAAAAAAATAAATAAAAAATTAATTAAATTAAAAAATAATACTTCCACCCACACCAACATGTACACACACAGAAATATAATTGACAGACAAGAATACAATTTTTAAAAACAGGGTAGGGTTTTTATTTCTAACAGAACGTTAAAACCACTAAAGGGCTCTTACATGTGCGGACGCGGGGGTAGTTGTGAGCCAGCAGGAAGCGCTCCACCCAGTTCTCCATGTTCTGCAGCACCCAGCTGTGGGCCAGCTTGTTCCTGGGAGTCTGGACGGCCAGCCAGTCCAGACACTGGGACGGGTTGTACTCGATCACCTGACGGCGAGAACGGGGCAAAACAGGCGTGAAGTCAAAACGGGTTCTTTAAACGTTTAGTGTTGCCACACTAAGAGAAGCGACATCAAAACAATCAAACAGCATTTTCTGGAATAATAATAATAATAATAAGTGCTTTATAAAACAAAAGGTACAAACTGCTTCACATTATTAGCAAAGTTTTTAAACTAATTCTAAAATGGAATGAGCAGCCAATGAAGAGACATGGTCATATGTTCTAGAGCGGGTTAGAATCCTCGCTGCCACGCTTTGAACCTGTTGTAGACGGGGAAAAGTGAACTTTGACCCCCGTCAAGCCAGAAATCCAGCCGTGAGGAAACAAAAGGCATGCAGTGTTTCCCCTACCATTGTACAGGCCTGGCGGCCCGCCAGGCCAAGGAGACCTGCCGCCAGGCCAAAAAAAAAAATCAATATACCAAAAATAAGCCACCTATCAATTCATTCATAAATCAATAATCATTTACATTAGGAGCGCCTCCGCGCAGCACAGCAGACTTGCTCCGCAAGACGCGCGGCCGCAACAATCCTCGCCGCGCGCTCCCGCTACGTTTTTCGTGTACTTTACACGCTTGATGTTGTTCTGATGCCGTTCCGCCTCATTAAACCACCACGATGTCGCTTTCTACTTTGAAAACACGGAACGTTGACACTGTATTTTGATAAGCTGTTGCACTCTTTAGACTCGTGGTGTGAGCGGAACCGGTCCATAGGGTCCATAATATTTATTTTATTACATTACATTATTATTTATTTTTACATAATAAAAATGCCGCTGTTTGTCTCCGTCCAAAACCCGCTGCGCTCGCGCTGTCTGCTCGCACAGATCCGCTCGTGCGCACATGCGCTGATGCAGGTCGAGTGTTGTCGAGAAATATAAGCAGAGACGGCGCTCCTTAAAAACAACATCACGCCATGTGTGTGTAGTATTAGGACGTGATGACGTATGTACAACCGGCCAAAGCCCGTTTGCCCCCCCTCCCCGGGGGGGAGGATTGTTTTTGATAAGATGTGGAACTTTGAGTTAACTGCTGTTGAGTAAACCTCTAACTTATATTTTACTTGATAAAATAAGACAATATATGCACTCATATGTCGTTGTAGTGTTTTACAGTATCTGTAGCTATTAATGTGATGCTCATCATTTTCCAGCCATATTTTTCTGGACCCTGATCATTTCCATCAACCAGCACCTTAATAAGTCACTCTCTCCTTGTGATCTTGAATACACTCTGGTTGAACAAAAATGTTGAATGCAAATATAATAATTGCAGAATTGCAGACTGCTTGCTGTGGCACCTGACTTAATCCAACTGCACCAATACACCATCCCACGCGTCTCATCTGTTTAGGGTTTTTTCGGTGGGTACCACCGGGCCTGAAAAAAATTCTAGGGGAAACACTGGGCATGGATTACTTTCTCCAGGTTGTGATTAAAAAACGTATTTATTTACCTCCCAGATCCTCTGGAGGATGTAGGAGGCGAAGGAGGGCATCCCCGGAGGTCCGCCCGCAAACTCCATCAGCATCGTCAGCAGCTTGAAGAAAGGGTTGGCAGCCTGACGGAGGAAAGGAAGACTGTTGCAGAGCCGCTTCTTCTATATATACACATTAGCTAGTATTACTATAATAATAATAATAAGCTCACCTCAGGAGTCAGCTTCGCAATGGAGGTGAAGAGCATCGACACGATCTGTGCAGTCGGGAGGAGAATCACTCGTTTCAGTATCAGGATGGATATTTATGCTGCTTTCTGCAAATACTTGAGCTCTGAGGTTTAAAGTTTTTTTTGTGGCTGAATATTTACTACATTCAAACAGCTGGAACATCAGAAAAAAGTTAAATAAATGTAAAAGTATACTATGTATACTTTTATCAGGTGGAAGAAACTGAAATATTACTGCTATAAATTAAAAACAACAACAAAATATCCAGGAATACACTGTAAAAAAATTACAAGTTTTTCCTGAAATGTCTCCTTGAAAAGGATCAAATTAAATACTTAAACGTAATACAGAGTATTTCTACCCTGCTACTGTTTTATTCTTTCTATTTTTCTATTTCTGATATCAGACACATATATGGAGGTCAGTTTCAAGCCTTTGGTATCTTATTAAAACATCAAGTCCTATTTTTGTTTTAACCTACGTGCTCGGCCAGCCGGTTGTTATAGCGACAGAGGCTGAAGATGAGGTTGCAGGTCTGCCTGATGTTGATGCCGTCTCGGATGTGCTGGAAGAGGAAGGGGAAACCTTTCCCTCCCGTCAGCGCCGCCATGTCACTCTGGGACAGAGTCAGATGTCTGCAGAGCAGGAAGAGAATCAAACCGTCACTTTTATCACCACACCGCCACCGCCGCCGCCGCCAACGAGCCGAGCTGCCGCTGACTAAAGATCTACTATCTAAGGCCGAGATCTAAAAAGTTTACATTAAAAATGGGGCATTTTATAATTTATAACTAGACGTGGGAGGATATGATGATTTTAGGCCACCGTTATCCCGACCAAAATAAATGCCATTAATTCCAATAATCATCAAAATAAGCTTAAAAAAAACTGGAATCACTTTACCTTACATTTTGTTAAAGAAACTAATTTGTGTTGCATTTGAGAGAGAATTTTTTTTTCTAGAAAAATAAATAATAAATGTAATAATTTTAAGGCAATCATCAATCAAATCTTGCATCAATATACGATAAAATAAAAATTAAAAAAAATAAAAGAAAATGACGTGTGCAAGTCTAATGTAAGACTTTTTAAAATTTAAATTAAAAACATGCGAGTGTTTTTTCAATTACACGATACTTCCTGTATGTATTTATTTTTATTCTTTAAATCAGGATGTCATTTTTACATCTCTACCATGATAGTGAACTCTTGACGATGTTCACGATTATCCCGATAATGAAAATTCACCACGATCATCGTATTTTTAAGTGTTTTGTCTCCCGATCCGCGATATAACCTTCCATCGTCTGTGCAAAAGTTCCATCATGTTAAAGAGAGCGTCGTACCTCTCGGAGCGAGACTGCTCCACCAGCAGAGCGATGAGGGCGATCATCTTCTCCAGAGCTGCAGGACGATACTTCTCCTCCGCCAAGGACAGGATGTCCTCCTCCTCGTCCTCCTCCTCGCCCTCCTCCTCCGACAGCACCTCCACCTGAGGCTGAGCGGGGACACTCGCCGGTTACACTCCACTCAAAGCACACGTGAATTATTTGTTAAGAGGGCCACAGACTTTAAATGGCATTTAACAAGAAAGAAAGCCAACATAATAAGAATTCAGATAATAGTAGTGTCGTGATTAAATACAGTGAGATGTGAAACATAAATACAGTCATCACTGCGTGTAAACTCACATTTTCGGGGCCTTTGGTTCCCATGTAGAAATGCACCATGATGGAAATCGCTTGTAGCGACAACAAGAACTGACTCTGGAGACGGACGAGAACAAATCCACGTGGAACAGAGGGATTAGGATTAATCACATGACTGTAACCTGATCTTTCTATTACACACGTTTGTTTTTTATCTGTGTAAATATGTGAGTGTGTGAAACCGACCTCCTCCTCTCCCATCTTGGCGAACTCGTAGAGGAAGGCGAAGTACTCCGTCAGGTGTTTGCTGTGGGGCTTGACGCCGTGCTCCATGATGGACAGGAGGGTCTTCACGAAGCGGGTCACGCAGGACCGGCTGCCGATGTCCTCCACGGGACCGTCCATGTCGTCGGAGCTGAGCCACAGAGGGAAAAAGAGGTCAACGTCAGGGGTCAACGTGGGGTCAACGGAGCAGCTGACTGTTTTAATCCCTCAGGAAGTCATACAAAATTAATTTATTATAAGTATTCCTTTAAAAAGCAGCGTGTATTTGAAGTATGTGTTACTGTAGGGACCGTGTGACTGATTCCCAGAGGTGAGACGTACAAATACTTTGTTACTGTATTTAAATAGAATTCTCAGGTGTCTGTACTTTATTATTATAGTATTTATTCAAGCAAAGCTAAAGACCCACTCGTTTACTGCTTCATGAGTTGTGTTGCTGCGTATTTTATTGTATTTTATTTTATATATTTATTTGATTTTAAATTGTTTTTTTTAACTGTTCTTTATGTTCATATTTTATGATATTTCTATATTTTTTTCCATCAGTGATGTGCAGCCACAGATCTTTCTCAGCGTCCCGAGTGATGGAACACTGAATGACATCCGGCTCCTGTTTGTATTTCTGTCGCCTCCTGATGTCGCAGACACAACACAGTCTGCTTGTGCTGCTCGACTCCAGTGGCACAATTTGATGATTTTTGGTGTTTGGGTGTAAAAAAAAAAAAAAAAAAAAAAAACTTCCAAACATTTCTAAATTAAGCTTAATATACTTCTGTGGGCTTCAAACCATCAAAGATCTGCTTTAAAGAAGTTTCTTAGAATATTAAAACATCTTTAAATGAAGGAAAAGGTAAATAAATAACATCTCCATTACTATAATTACTTTAAATATTAATATCAGGCAGCTTGTGTGTTTTGAGTCTCTTCAGGATTAAGAACAAAAAAAAAAAGCGGGTACAAAGGAAAGCGACCAATCAGGTGGGCCGTACCCGTCCTCCATGCCGGGCTGCAGGTAGAGGTGAGCGTGAACCGGACGCAGCCTCTGGATGACGTGAATACACAACCTCTGGAACATCTGGAGCACAGAAGCAGAAGTCGTGAAGCTCATGACACGAGACCATATCATAATCATAATAATGCATTTTTATTTATAGGTGCGTTTCAGGACACTCAAGGTCGCCTTACATGCACACTTACAAAAATAAAAACAGTAAAACAGTAAAAAAACAGACCAAACAAACACAAAGCATGAAAAACAACAGACTCAAATAAGAACAGGTAGATATTAAAAGTTAAACTGAGTACACCAGTATGAAGAGGTGGGGTTTTAATCACTTTAATCCTTAAATGTAATCGTTAAATATGTGTGGAAGGAGAAAACTAGGAAGATGATTGAGGAACGCAGTGAATCATGAAAAACAGGGGAATATTAGGTAATAATGAAGCTATTATTTTTAGATTTATTAGATTTAGATTTTTTATTTCAAACATGTTAAAATGAATAGAGCAAAGGGTCATACAGAAAATAAAATATTACACAAGTAGAAATCATTTTACATATCCGAAAAGGAGTGGGAAGAAGTACACTTATTTAATCCCACCCCTTCACTATAATTCATATCCTCTGACATACATATATTTTATTTTGTGTTTTTGTGACTTCTTTATTGACTTTAAATTGTTTTTGTTTATTAAAATCAACCAAACAAATTGTTTTTATCTTACAAAATACATTTTTTATCATGTTTTCCTATCAGATATATATTATAGTTTCTTGCATATTCATTTAATTTATTTAAAATATAAAAAGTATTGAGATATTTTAGTATCCAAACTATAAATGAATTCAGAATTTAAAAATAATTAATTAATTAAAAAATAATAATAAGTAATTAAACCTGAGTGAAAAAAAACAAACAAACAGGAAATTAATAAATAAATAACAATCAAATGAAATAAAGTGTATATAAACAGATAATCAACTCGCCTGTCTGACGATCTGATTGGGACACTTTATGAGGATCTGCATCGGCCACCAGTTGTCGTCAGCCATCCGATCCAAAAACCACTGAAACGGAGGAGGAAAGGGAGATTAAAACACTGAACGAGTGCAGACGGGGCGTACGGGAATATGAGTTAGAGCCGTGCTGGAACCTCGCAGGCGGCCTGGCTGTTGTTGAACTGCTTGGTGAGGAGCTCGATCCACTGCAGCATGGTGGGCTGGAGGCGAACCGGAGGAGAAGGGAGGAAACACACCCAGTCAGTTTGTCTCCAACACACAGTTCTACAGGCATCGAACGTCAAGTAAAATAAAAAGTACCTTCTCCTTGGAGTGAATGAAGGTCTCGAGGACAAACGACGTGCTGAGCTGCAAAGAAAAAACACATTTGCTGTAAAGTAACAAACAATTTACAGAGATACTTTTATTTAAAATGTGCACAAATCTCAGGACGTTTAGTGAACAATTTCAATTAAAATTTGAATGAAAAAAAACAACAACATGTAATATACGACATTCAGAGCATTTAACGTGGCAACAGACGACTGTTGTTGACGTAAAGATAGTGGAGCAAGTCACTCTCCCTCTGTGTGTGTTGTTATCGGAGACTCTGGCAGCGCTTTTACTGCGATTGTTCGTGCAAGTGAGCGATCCACCCACCGGTTAGCTCACAGCCCCACCGATCAACGTGCTTTCCGTAGTTTGTACCATTAGCGCTGTTAGCACCATTAGCACTGTTAGCTACAAGCTATGTTGAGAGCTGTAGAGAGGCAATCAAAAGGCTCCCCAATCTCGTATCTTTCACCTTTAATAAGATTATCGAATCAACTTTGATCCAACTTTTTGGCTCAGATTGCAACAAACATGAGATGCGTCTTTTTTAAGTTGTCACAATATAAATTGCTCAACTTTCTTGTAACACCTCTCACCTTAGCGGTCATGAGGGAGACGGCTTTAGGGTCCGGTAGAGTGCTGGGGATGCTACTGCAGAGCTGCCACATGAAACTGGGACGGAAAAAGTAACAAATATGAGCAAATAGTGGAAGCTAAATAGTTTATTCTGTCAAACATAACAGGTTTGATTACCCACCCAAAGTATGTGTGTTCAAATATGTTTTTATCCTGGAGAAACTGCATGTTGTCGTGCCAAATCCACTGAAAGACACAATTAAATTGAACATTTTAATACATAAATGGTACTTACACAACACAAAACTTTAAAAAAAATTTTTTTTAAAGTACCTCCAGCAGATCAGGAGAGACGTCAAAACTGAAGTCCTTCCCGTTCTCCTCCTCCAGCTCCACCCGCTTATAGAAAAGCATGTAGGCACTGTGCGTCTGCAAGGTCAATCAATACTTCGTTATTACCTTCACATACTTCAAAAAAACCTGAAAAACAGCCTGGAAATCATCTTCACCTTCTCAAAAGAGAAATCCATGAACTTGTCCGTGACGGAGTCGTAGGTTTTAGTCTGAAAAGACAAAGCACATGACAGCAAAAGATTCCACCCAAAAAGTGAAGGTTTTTTTTAAAATTTCTTCTTGACTTTGCAGCTCGTACCGTCATTTCTCCCCCGAAGCACTCGGAGGCGAGCTGGGCCGAGTCGAAGGGCTTCACCTCGGCATCGTTGAACAGGTACCTGCAAGACGAGTTTTTAAATCCGACTCCTTCTAACATGCAACTTTATAAATAACAAAAACACTGAATAATCAGGGTTCCTTCACCTTTTCAAGTCAAATTCAAGCACTTTTCAAGCATTTCAAGGTACATTTCCATGCTTTTCCAGCCCCTTCCAGCTGTGGTAAACTCCATATTTGTACCAATCCAATGGTCAGTATTCAGTCTACTTATTATGTCACTTGTTCATCACATTAAATGAGATGTTATTGTCCTCTAAACAACCAACATGATGTTTGGAGACAGCTTTTTACAGAAGGACCACAAATGAAAGGAAAACTAATTCCACTAACAGATCCACAGAAATATAATCACCAACTATTTTCATCATCTGTTCATCATCAAAAGTCATTTTTCATAAAGAAATGTTAGAAAATGCTGTTTTCAGTCCCTCAAATATGGAGATCTTCTTTTCTCTGTTCTATCATAGATGTCATCACATACAACACACATTTCAAGACCTTTAGTCTAAATCCAAGACCTTTTCAAACCTTGAAAACACCACACTAAAATTCAAGTGTTTTCAAGGATTTCCAGCACCCGAGATAATCATCTCACCACTTGTTGTTCTTGTAGGCGTGCGGGTTGACGATGTCTCTGATGAAGCTGTAGTAATGGCCGCCGTCCGCCGTGCCCGTGTGCACCGTGACGCCGATGAGGTCATACTCGTAGCTCTCCGTCACTTTCGCCTCGCCTTCTTCCCGAAAACCTGCAGACACACGGCTCAGAAACTTCCTCTCCAAAACCAAAAAACAAGCTTTTTTTCCTACTTTTAAATGGATTATCGGCGTTTTGCACGGACCCTCTTTGCGCTCCCCTTTGCCCATGAGGAAGTCCTCGGTGTAGGGCGTCATGTCGAGGCGCAGCGGGAAGGAGAAGTGGGTGTTGACCTTCTCCTTCATCATGGTCACCATGTTGAAGGTGTACCTCATGGTGTTGAAGCTCAGGATGCGGGGCAGCTTCTTGAAACACGCTCTAAAAAAAGAGGAGCGAGAGATCAATTAAAAAGGGATTCATCTGACAGATTTAAATGGAGTACTGCAGTATTTGGAGTATTTGTACTACAGAGAGCCACGGACCGTTTCTCCGC
The DNA here is from genome assembly GCF_963514095.1 of Eutrigla gurnardus. NCBI lineage: Eukaryota > Metazoa > Chordata > Actinopteri > Perciformes > Triglidae > Eutrigla > Eutrigla gurnardus. Next base: position 30,919,798 of record NC_139917.1, read on the forward strand.
CCGGACCTTCTTGCCACACTGGGAGCAGGTGTACATGTTGTCGCCCTCCAGCGTGTCCTTGATGGTCACCTCATCCAGAGACTCCTGAAGCACAGACGGCAAGAAAGGAAATAAAGGTTTAATACGTGTGGAAAGGTGTTTCCTAAAATAATAAATAAGTACTCTGATCCTTTACTCAAGTAAAAGTACTAATATAACGTTAAACGTCTAACAAGCAGTGCTTTTAACTCCAGTATAAACGGTCGGGTAGTTTCATCTGCAGCGATGCATCATATTCTATAAAAGTGGTTCCCCTTTTCCAAATAAAAAATATTTTTTCCCAAATTCCACATTTTCCATTTCTGTTTTTCTAAATTATATGTTTTATAATTAAAATGCATTTCTTTTCCATCCAACGGTAACCATAACGATGTGGTTGATGAATCAAAATTCGATATATCAAGAAGAAAATATGAGAAATGTATTGAAGAAACATTCTATTAGTTCTAATTCCTCGTCATTCAGAGACCATGAACATGTGCGTAACTATGCAAGTATATGTGCAATCATTTACGGGGGAGTCACCACCTTTTAAATCTTTCCTTTCCTTTCTGAGACGCAGCGGAGTAGAAGTATACGAGTATGTACTTATACGCGTTTTAAACACTCACGTAGATGTTCTTCATGTCGGCCACCTGACATCGGACCGTGTAAAACTCCTCGGCGGTCTGACTGACGTGGTCGCAGTCCTGCAGGACAAACGGCCAGAAGACGCATTTAAATCCATCGCCATGGCAACTCATTTAGTATCAAGATCTCAAAAACACATCTTTATTCTTTATTATCACTGTTGACAAAAATAAAGTTAAACTTTTTTATAATTTTATAAAAATCGTAATTTTATTTTATAACTTGAACTCATTTGAATATCAAATTAAACCGTCTTCAAACTCACCAGTGAGACCACGTTGTTGGTGATGACGCCTCCAAACAGAGTCTTCACCGTGTTTTTCTGCAGGAACAGAGAAGAAACATGTATTTATAAATAAGCAAACTGTAATATATGTGAACTGTGCTCTTCTTCTAACAGTACGTGCGTGCTTTTATTCCTTTAAACTCCGAAGCATTCGATTTTATTTTAATATCTGGGTGTTTGAGGTTTTTAAATGACCAACTCCCATCATTAATTGTCATCAGGAAGTGTGTTGTCTTTATTTCTGCTAGCGTGGAATTAAAAAGTGCTAGGATTACATCCTTATATTATGTTACTTTATTTTAAAATACAGTTAGGTCTATATTACAGTATGTATGTGATCATGTCTGTACATTTACAGATGGCTAATTGAGAAGAATGATATGTATTATAAATGATTGTATGGTCCTGGACATTGTCATGAAAAGAGACTAAAAACAGCTAGTTCTGTAGCATAATAAAAACTTCTGGTATGATGCGGCGTGTGAAGTGGTGGGCGTACCAGCTCCTGGGACATCTCCTCGATCTTGGTGATGAGGTCGGTGAAGAACTCCGTCATGTCCTTCTGCTCTCCGGTGTTGAGCGGCTGCTTGTCCATCGTGTAGGTTTTACAGAACGGACGCGGGTTGTACGCTTTCCTCTCGCTCTCCTGAACGAGACCAAACAAAAAGGTGAGTTGATCGGTTGTCTGGTTGATTCCCAAACAGCAGCTGCTGCACGAACAACATTCGATACAAGACTGTTTTTTCAGGGACCGAATAGAGACGAGGAGGCGGGTATAATGTTTATTTTGTTTTTGGGTGAACTATTCATTTGATCGTCCTTGTGAACATTGTCAGGGTGGGAATCTTCAAAAATCAGAATACATGTTTGAAAGAGTCCAGGCTTCAGGAGCGACTCCGGTCCTCTGATAAAGGCAGTGTGGCTAATTATGGCACGAGAACATAAGAGGAAAAAGTTACATTTTAATACATTCTAAATTAATTCATGCTTAACTTGCACAAACTTTCAGTATAAAAAAATTATAATAAAATAAAATCGATTTTTGGAAGTTATTAATCGATTAAGAATCTTAGAAAATAAGACTCACGTTTTTTTTTTTACACACAAATTAAAGACGTACAAATGTTTGACATCATGATGCACAACATCATGGGAAAAAGGAAACATGTCTTCTGTTCTCTATTGTGTTAAAATCCAAAGAGGATGGTCTGGCAGGATAAATCCAGCGTTTTCCCTCAAATTGTTTCCCCCAATTGTTGTTTTTTTTCCCCTGATTAAACTTTTTGCTAGAAATCATAATAACTGTCAAGTTTGTTTGCAGGGATGTGTCACCGATTCTGCTGCTCTGATGAGTATTTTCACACGTTTTTAGCTCGTTGTCGTTGTTTTAAACCACATCTCCGATGCAGCTCGTTGTCCCAGAGTCTCCAGCATGAATCCCACCAGAGGGACCACGTCTCACAGAAACAGACTGGATTCACTGTAGCAAAGCTCAAATTGAGTCAGATCATCGTCCCGCAGGACTTCTGACACAGAGTGTAGCCTGCAGACGGGTAGACCAGGATTTTAAGGACATGTTGGCACGGTCCGCTCGCTCTATAACTCTAAAACTCACCATGAGATACGTGAACATCTTCTGCAGTTCCAGCAGCGTGGTCTTGTGTTTGATATCCTCAGCATACTATACACACAGACAAACACACACACACACACACACACACACACACACACACACACACACACACACACACACACACACACACACACACACACACACACACACACACACACACACACACACACACACACACAGACAAACACAGACACACACAGACAAACACACACACACACACACACACACACACACACACACACACACACACACACACACACACACACACACACACACACACACACACACACACACACACACACACACAGTGAGTATGAGTATCAGTCTTGTAGGTATTAACCTTACAATATATTTCATTTTTATTCATACAGCAAATCATAAATATGCCTCCGAGGGCTTTATAATCTTTACAACATCCTCTGTTCCTGAACCCTGCATCGGAGGAGGAAGAACTCCTCAAAATAACTCTTTAACAGAGAAAAGAAACCTCAGGGAGACGCTGAGGAGGATCAGATGTCATAAACTGGGTTCCTAACCTTTTCCAAAGTCAAAATCAAGCACTTTTCAAGCATTTCCATGCTTTTCCAGCCCCTTCCAGCTGTGGTAAACTCCATATTTGTATCAATCCAATGGTCAGTATTCAGTCTACTTATTATGTCACTTGTTCATCACATTAAATGAGATGTTATTGTCCTCTAAACAACCAACATGATGTTTGGAGACAGCTTTTTACAGAAGGACCACAAATGAAAGGAAAACTAATTCCACTAACAGATCCACAGAAATATAATCACCAACTATTTTCATCATCTGTTCATCATCAAAAGTCATTTTTCATAAAGAAATGTCACAAAATGCTGTTTTCAGTCCCTCAGATATGGAGATCTTCTTTTCTCTGTTCTATCATAGATGTCATCACATACAACACACATTACAAGACCTTTATTCTAAATCCAAGCACTTTTCAAACCTTGAAAACACCACACAAAATTTCAAGTGTTTCCAAGGATTTCCAGCACCCTGCCTATAAATGATGCTACATATAAGGAGAGTAATGACAGGTGGACCTGCTACCTTGGCGGTGAAGACGGCCTGGCGGGCCTCGGGGATCATGTAGAGCTGCTGGATGGTGGAGGCCAGGTAGCAGGTGGCTCCCAGGTTAGTCAGGCCCACGAAGCGGCACTCGGCCCGGACGTCGTCGTGGGGCCAGTAGTCCCACTTGTACGGGGCGTGAGAGGCTGGAGAAAGAAACAAGACCAGCAGGAAGATTTATTTACGGATGAACATTTTGCTTTTTCACACATTTTTAAACCACATCTCCGGTGAAGCTCGTTGTCCCAGAGTCTCAGCATGAATCCCACCAGAGGGACCATGTCTCACAGAAACAGACTGGATTCACTGTAGCAAAGCTCAAATTGAGTCAGATCATCGTCCCGCAGGACTTCTGACACAGAGTGTAGCCTGCAGACGGGTTTCCTATGTGTGTCATTTTTGTTGGTGTTACAGTGTTTTTATGCCACAAAGCAGACACAAATAAATCAATGCAGCTTTAAAGGTAATTTAATCTGAAGTAAAAATAACCTCAACCCAAAATATCTGTATTTAAATGAAGTGATTATGAGTGAATCAGTCGGTCTAATGTTGTGTGATGAAATACTATAAATACTTCCTGGATCCTTTCTTTATTTATTCTTTTATAAAGAAGCATTTTATGGAAGAAATGTATTCTGGGAAGAATGAACCGATGCGGGCGGTTCATCCATCCATCCATATATACATCCATCTATATCTATATATTTAAATAGAATAAGCCAATTTCAACATAATACACATTAGACTGGTTGGAAAAGGGATAGGAAGAAGCTTCGGCTCGTCACGTCTTTCATCCTTCAAGATTAACTAATGAAAAATCAAATAAAAAAACCTAGTTTATTAATTAATTACCAAGATTTCTGATATGGAAAATGGGATGCAACAACGTTTCTAAGACAATATTATTTAATAAGTAAATAAAAAGTTAATTTAAATCAAGTAGAGTTTTTTTAAAGTTTCATTAAAATGACAAAACACAGTTGCACCTCAGGGTGCACATCTACGTAATTATAAATGCAACCAGCCGCCGTCCTGACCTTGCATGTGCTGCGACATGACCCAGTTGTGCAGCAGCCGGTAGTTCTCCACCGAGCCCTTCACCGTCTCCACCAGCAGGTCGTAGGCGGCGGCCCGGGCCGCTTGGGACTTGCACTTGGGCTGGGCGCGGTCAGCGAGGCTGGGCAGGAGGAAGAGGAGGTTGTGGACGTCTCGCAGGAACTCCTGGCCCTCGCGGGAGAACTTGAAGGGAGGCTTGTGTTTGAGGACGCTGGTGGCGAGACGCAGGAGGCCGGTGAGCCCGTCGTCCTCTATCGTACCGTCCTGCTGGTCCAGGATCTCACGGCTGGAGGGGGAAGGGGGAGGGAGGGGGGAGGGAGAGGAGAGGTAGAGAGAGATCACAAAACAGTAACTTTTGCAACACCTGGATCAATCCACCAAACTATCAGTCACAGCCGGCTGCGTGTGAAAGTCCAGTATTTGACCTGTCTGACCTCCTGATGCAGTCGGCGAGGTGTCGGGCCAGAGCGTCCAGGTCCAGCAGGGTGGTCTGCATCGAGCCGGCCAGCGACAGAGAGGGAGAGACCTTCTGTGAGTTCAAACAGACCAATACTAACAGCGGCTCAATCACAACCACACAGATGAAGACGACCGGCCGTTTGACTTTCCCACCTGGCTGGCGTCCTTGACGTGGATGTTGTCGATGAGTTTGCAGAGCAGCCAGAAGTATTCCTTACAGCCCGTCCTGAGCAGAGGCTCCTCCTCGTAGTCCTCCACCTGCACACAGTTACCCTCCAGCTCAGCGACGGCAAAGCACACGCACAACCCGACAACTCCCCATTCAATCATTCACAATATCAGTCAGACTTCTGCAGGGAATCAGCAATCATCTGCAGCAGCGCTGATGTGACTTAAAGACCCAGTGAAATCAGTTTTCCTGTGTTCTTTTCTCATTTACCTCTCGTTTTATGCCAAGTCAAAAGTACGACGGCGTATTAGGGCCACTGTAGGAAAAGCTGCACATTTGTGACTTTATTTCTCAGAATATTGCCACCTCTGTTAGCTCCGTTTTTTTTCCTGCAGTGGCCCTAATACACCGTCGTACAAAAGATCAGCATCAGAGTATTTTTTTTTCTTTTTTCTGTAAAGGGAAGAACTCATCAATCAGGAATGAGCACCTGTTAGAAAACTCAACTTAATGACTCACATGAACCACCTTTTCCCAAACAGTTTACTAAAAGTACTAAAAGTACAGGCTGTCTGTGCCAACCGGACGCATCAATCACTGTATTAAATCATCACTTGCTGATGCATCTTTAATTCTACCTGTTGTCTATTTTTTAAAACTGTGGTGCCTTCACTTTTGAACTGTGCTGATTTTTCTTTCTTTCTTTCTTGTCATAAAAGTTGAAGTTTGACATCAGACATCAGCCTGCAGACGGGTTTCTTTCTATCGTTGAGTGTGTTTTAGAGTGTGTGTGTGTGTGTGTGTGTGTGTGTGTGTGTGTGTGTGTGTGTGTGTGTGACACCCACCCTGAGTGGTTTGAGGGCCTGTGCGTCAGGGAGGAACTTGAGCAGCGTTGAGGCGGCGAGCAGCAGGAAGGACCTGTTGATGGACTCGCCGCCCTCCAAGCCGGAGAGCGAGAGCTTGTAGAGGCCGTTACATGCCTCGTGTCTCACAGCCGGCTGAAAACAACAACAACAACAACAACGTCAGACACCTTGTGTGAACCCTGGGCATCACTGGCATAGCTGTCTGATCTATAAAAAACCGGCCAGCAGCCACGTAGCTTAGCTAGAAACAGCTAGCCAATCCAGTCACCTCCTTAATGAACATCTCCTTTGTTTGACTATGTGAGATATGAACATCGGTAGACATGCGAGGGGACCTGTGTGTGTTTGGGCCGGCTCACCTCGGGAACCAGCAGGGTGAGTTTCTTCAGCCAGTCGTGGAGGTGGTCGCTGTCGGCCAGACTGGACTTCACCGTGGAGGAGCAGTGAGCCCAGCTCACCAGCAGCCACATGGAGTAGTGAGTCACTAGTGGGGGAAAAAATAAATAAAGAAGAAACATCACCGCCACGTCACCGCCAAACAAAACGGCATACACGATTTATTTTCCTGTATCAGCTGTTTTTATTTGGATAAAGAGGTTTTCTTTTCCTCCTCCCTCTCAGAATTTGATTATTGCGTTCAGCTTCACATCATGAATGCTGAATGTTATGTTTAAGAAGTCCTCACCCTCATGACGAGACCTGTGGTCGGACTGAGCCTTAAGAACTCTGTTGAACGAAAAGACAACATGTAAATAACATGACATATTAAGTGTTTAAATACCAGGAGGATATGTTGTTTCTCACCTGTGTGCCAGGTTGTCGTAGGTGTAGGCCACGTTGATCAAACGTTGGATGAGGTTGGTGCCCTGAACGAGGCTGAGGAAGACCTGCAAGCCGACGACACAGATCAGCTGAGAATCAAATCCCCAGAAAACAGCTGCTTTCTTACTTCCCCAGCTGGTGGAACATTTACCTCAGTCAGCCGAGGGATGTGCAAGCCTTTCCCGTGCTCCACGGTGGACTTGCGGGATTTGCCGGGCCACGCCCGCTTGCGCTGGCTGTCAGCGAGGCCGGACCAGGAGAAGACGTCGTGGTAGGCCAGGTCCAGGTCCGCGGGGTCCACTGCAAACTGGCAGATCAACTTCAGCAGGCAAGCCAGGCAGTCCAGCAGCCACTGCAGAGGAGACGCATAAATAAAGAATTAAATACACACACGTCTGAAGATCCCACAAAGGAGCTGGGAGACTTAACAAAACATGCGTGGTTGGTCAGAAACACTCAAAGGGAGGCGAGTCTGTCTCACCACAGTCCAGGACTCCTGGTCTTTGGGCTCCAGGATGCCCGAGTTGAAGATCTCCAGGAGCAGCTGGAGGCCTCCCGACGAAACAAACTGGAGGAGAGACAGAAAGACAGAATCTAAACCAAACTCTCTGTTGTGGTTATATTTAAATTTTTAGTTAAACAATAAAAATCCACTCAAAGACGACATTTTCAACCCTTTTATTGGGTCTCTGACGATAAAAGTTGTCCCCCTTTATTGTCAGAAACACAACAAAAAGAGGGAAAATGGATTTTTGAGTGTGTTTTTCTGTCACAGATGTGATCCAGCTGTACCTTGCAGCTCCAGGTGTTCTTGCTGTTTTCTATCTGATCCTCGCTGGAGTCGTCAGAGTCTGGATACAGATCACTGTAGCTGCCCTGGAAACGCACACAAACACACTCAGTGAGATTTATACTGCAAAACAACGGAAAATACGAGTCGAAGAAAGGAACCTAAAGCATTGTGGTTGTGTGCATGTCTAAGTAACTTAACTAAACATCACTGATGAATCAGTAACAATGATCGAATTATTAAAATCCTTTAATATTCAAGATTCAAAGGGTTTATTGTCATCTGCACAGTAAAGAAACGTGTTTCCCTGTACGATGAAATTCTTCGTTTTCTGTCCACAGAATGCCAAACAATGTAACATGTATGAAAAAATAATATGTTCATATTTTATTATATATATATTATTTTATTGTAATAGGACTTTTTATGGCATCGCGACTGGTGTGATGACGATGCTCTCTAGTTCATCTGATATTTGAATGATTAGTGCAGACTAAAAGACGGTTGTGTGTGTGTGTGTGTGTGTGTGTGTGTGTGTGTGTGTTCCTCACCGTGGACTCTCGGTGGATGCGTCGGTTGGGTTTTCCCAGAGCCTCGATGATCTCCAGAGCGTACAGCAGCTTGTGTGGACTTTTTATCCTCAGCAGCTCCTTCCAGCAGAGACCCTCCCCATTCTGCATACACACAATAATAATAATAAGTTCAGTTATTCAGTTTGACAGAAAAACACTTTGTATATCCTGTATGTTTACGACCTGATCTCTGCATTCCCTCTTAAATAATACATAAATAAATAAATCTTTGCTCGTCGATTCTGAGACAAGTTCTGCTACTCTGCCAGTAACTCGTGGAAGTCGTTAGGATCCTCAGATCGATCGGCGGTCTCTGTAGAGGCCGATTAAAAGATGACAGCCACTATAACACTGAAGTGGCTTCACCAGAGTTGTTGCCTCTAAAGCTCCTTTTTAAAAACAGCCACGGAGCCGGATTGTCTGTAAAAAGGCCTTCTAAAAAACCTGCAGCTGAGGCGGCATTATCTGGGCTGTGTTTGGTTTGTGTGGTGACTGACCGTGTCGTCCGAGATGTTCTGGAAGGCCTGAAGCATCTTGGGACATGTAGGCAGCAGCATCAGCAGCTCCCAGACCCGCCGAGACAGATTCTCTGCATGCAGGTGAAGCTCCTCACACCGCGCGCTCTGCTAAAAGAAAAGAAAAAAAGCTCATAGGATCTTTTCATTCTTGAATAAGACGCAAGCTCAAAGCTTTTCCTCCTCCGTCAGTCACGCCGAACCTCGGGGTTATCCTGGACCTTCTCGGTGTTGGGGTTGGGCGGTTTGAAGCAGGCCAGCATCTCCAGCAGGTCGAACAGCGTGGTGAGGTGGGGCTCCTGCAGGAGCAGCAGCATGGGGATGTGCTCCTTCTGTGGAGGGGGCAGGCAGGAGGCCGGCAGCTGGACGCCCTCGCCCTTCCTCTCCCGCCGCGGAGCTCCCAGAGACACGAACACCATCTGGGATTTAAAAACACAGATTGTTCCGTCTCGGACGTTTCAAATCACAACACAAATAAAAGATCATCATCTGTTGGCGGATGATTAGAAATTAAGCAAAAATTACTGGACCGACAAAAAGAAATGGACAGAATAACAAAAGGACGTTTTCAACGTTCTTAGGCCAAGGACCCCCAAGGCCTCCAGAGACCCGGTGGAGGGACCCCCAAGGACTACAGAGACCCGGTGGAGGGACCCCCAAGGCCTACAGAGACTTACATATCATATATAGCTGTGTTCCTTATTAAAGTGGGTCAATAATAATGTGTAGTGCAGCCTTTAGTACCATGTATAACAGTACTTTGTAATGATGGATGTATACAAATACATTAAAATAATAATTGTTGACAGATTCATATTCCGATTCTATTTTGGCATTTTTACATCACAATTTCTCAACATAATATTAAACAAACGGGAAGATTTATATTTGCCTATTATTATATGTTGTATTCATGTTCAGGGGATCAAATTATTTCGGGGACTCCCTGCAGTAACTCTACGGACCCCCTAGGGGTCCCGGACCGCCTGTTGAAGATCTCGGATTTAGATGATAATATCCAAGCAAACTGGGCTCCGTCTCGTTGTTTTTAGGTATTGAACTGTAAAGAAAGCAGGCGGTCACCTGCATATCTTTGAAGCCCAGCTCGTGCAGAGTCTTCTCGTCGTAATCAGTCGTCAGCTCGTGACCGGAGGAGATCATCCGGACCGGTCCCATCAGACCTCCTGCAGGAGATAAGACAGACTTTACAAACCCGCTCACGAAAACGGGGACCTATTGACAGCGTTTTTTTAAGACGATGTGTGGGAGCCGACCTGGGAAGTCCCCCGGCTGGCGGCCACTCTGGCCGAACTCCTGCAGCTGCGCCTGCTGGTTCATCTGCTCCTTCTGCAGGTTCTCGTACCAGTGGGTCACCTCGGCTCGCAGGTCTGCCACCTGGTCGCTGGGGTACATCTCGATGGTCATCTGCAAGAAGGGGAACGAAGAAGGAAAAAAAAACACAATAAAAGGCTGAATCAACAAATATCAATAAACTTTGGATTTAACGATTGACTGCTAGAATCTTTAGCCTCACACAAAAAACTTAAATCATCAGAATTTGATCATAGGAGCACATAAAAGGGACTTTCACACCTTTTAACAACACATCCATGATGTCATAAGTGGAAGATTTCATTTGTAAACTGCACTCAAAATGAGTGATAAGGATTAGAGGAGGTTTATTGTGCTCATGATGGTCATCTATCTTGTTTTCCCCAATCGCTGTATAAACGTGTAACTTAAACCGGCGTATCTGTGGAGTGTTCACCTTGTCGGGAAGGCCGGCGGGCTGACAGACGATCCGGAGCGGCAGAGACTGTTTGTCGCTCAGAGCCTTCAGGTGGCTGCTGATCCCCGTCCCCTCGATCTGCCACTGCCGCAGGTGGTACGCAAACCTGACGGGAAACAACGCTTAACATACAGTCCGTGTTCGTATCTGGCGTTAACCCCCCTCGTGGTGCACGCCTACCTGCGGCGAAAGGCCTCCAGGTGTGTTTTGAGCATGAGCAGCCCCCTCTCGATGCTGGTCAGGCTGGAGTGGGCGTCCTTCTCCAGGTTGGCTGAGGCCATCAGCAGACTCTCCATACACTTCCTGATGAACTCCTGCTCCTTCTCCAGGCCCGTCTTACCAGCTGGAGGTGAAGGAAAAGGACATTTAAAAAGTTCATAGTCACTGTTGGAAAAAGTATAAAGATGTTTCCACTTTGACATTAAAAGTATTGGCCAAATAGGGCCAAAGAGTTTGTTTAGATATTGAATTTTATGCAAAATGATGTGTTTAACATTTGATTTTTCCCTCCCTCTCTTCCCACTAAAACATGAAATAAAGTGGGATGTGCAGCGGCTCCTCTGCCATCAGTGTTTGTGTGTGAACGGGTAAATAGATCAGAAAACTGCAAAATAAACAATATATATTTACCAGGTCCATGCTGCTTATTTTATTTTTATAAGTAAAAATAGGATTTACTGAAATTGCCAGAAGGCAAAACGCTGCCTCACTCCCCACATCACAAGCCTTGTGTCTCTGCCTGTTAATAAATTGTATACTTATGTATTATGGTTTTAATTATTTTTCCTGCAGTACCAAACCGTTACAGCCCGAACAAACACTCGTACTTTGATGTGAAAGTCTGTAAACGTGTGTTTGTGATGAAACGAACCGTTGATGTAGTAGGAGTTGATGTACTGGATGGCGGCGCGGCTGATGTCAGCAGACTGAGCCCTCAGAGCGATTCCCCACAGCTGGTCCATCCCACACAGCTGGAGGGGGGGGGGATACACAGGAGTTAACTCTATCTCATTTCAAGGTGCATTTCCATGCTTTTCCAGCACCTTCCAGCTGTGGTAAACTCCATATTTGTATCAATCCAATGGTCAGTATTCAGTCTACTTATTATGTCACTTGTTCATCACATTAAATGAGATGTTATTGTCCTCTAAACAACCAACATGATGTTTGGAGACAGCTTTTTACAGAAGGACCACAAATGAAAGGAAAACTAATTCCACTAACAGATCCACAGAAATATAATCACCAACTATTTTCATCATCTGTTCATCATCAAAAGTCATTTTTCATAAAGAAATGTCAGGAAATGCTGTTTTCAGTCCCTCAAATATGGAGATCTTCTTTTCTCTGTTCTATCATAGATGTCATCACATACAACACACATTTCAACACCTTTATTCTACATCCAAGACCTTTTCAAGCTTTGAAAACAGCACACTAACATTCAAGTGTTTTTTATAGCATATAGTATTTCCAGCACCCGTACCAACCCTGTTAAATCTCCATATAGTCTACATACTGTGGTGAGACTGTAGGAATAAACATTATTAAAGGTTGTTTTAAATACTACGTGTGTGTACCTCGCAGCTGGAGGCGTTGTCCAGGGCGCTGGTGGCGAGGCGGGCTAGGTTGCAGAGGTGCTGAAAGAGGTTCAGACCCGTCATGCTGATGGTCTCTGGCTTCAGCTGGGGCATCTGGAAACACACACACACACACACAAACAAAGTTACAATAACACACACACACACACACACACAAACAAAGTTACAATAACACACAAACGCACACACGTAAAGAAACAGACACACAGCTGCTCCCAACAGGGGTGTCAGTGTGTTTCAACTGTAGGAAACAACCTCCTGAATGCTGTAAACCGTCATTTTTACTACCGTACTTTGTTTGAAGCCCAACACATGATTGACAGCTCTACTTCTCACTCGGCTTCTTTTGCTCTGAAGGAAACGCTGTCACGTTTTCTTCTAAACTATCCATCAAAGACATGCTGGGAAAATCAGTTTGCAAATATGTTTGAGGAAAGACATTTTGTCACGCATTTCATTTCAGATCTATGATGTTTTATCGATTTCTGGACGGGCTTCAGATAATTCTCCACTTCATAGAAACGGCGTTCCCGGTCTATCGCGATGCGTTTGCGTTCCTCCTCCTCGTCCATACCTTCTCCAGGAAGAGGTGCTTGTAGGTCTCCATGCCCATGGCGTGCTGGTCCTTGCTGCGGACCTGATTGAGGAACCAGTGCAGCGCGTCGTCGTAGCACTCCGCGTCCTCCACCAGGCAGTGCCACAGGATGTCCACCTGCTCCAGACTCAGCCCTGAAACACAAAACGCACACATTTACACCAAAGAGCTCGGTCCAATGTGAAGGCGGATTTAACACACTGCTTTTCTTTGCATCCATCAAGCTTTAATCATCAAGCCACTGCAGCGGATCCCAACATCGGCTCAGGACTTCCAAAGGAGCTTTGTGATGCAAAATTATTATCAGGGCTCCAGACTAACGTTTTGCATTGGTTGCAATGGTGCGCCTAACTTTTTTTTTTAGGTGCACCAGCACAAAATTTAGGTGCACCCACATTTTTCATCGCGTCGCCTTTAACGCCAAAAAGTCACCTTTTTATCGCTCTCCTTTTACATAATGACACCCCCTTATGGCCTAGGTTAACTGCAGCACCATCAGCACCCAGAGGAACCGTTTTCTCCAGCCAATCTGCACACTGATGCCCAAACGCAAGCATGCTTGCTTTGTGGCACAATAAAAAGATCATACAGGTCACTAGCCTATAGATTGCAAATGGAAAACTGTTTATGTGATCTTAGCCTAGCCTACTTATATTTTTACTTAGGCTATTCATTTTTAATAATAATATTAGGAATAGGCTACTATACAATTTCCTATTCATGATGTCTCATGCTGTAATGTGGGCCTTCAAACACTGCGTGTCCATGCTCCACCTCGACATGTCCAATTAACATGTTGACCGGCCTCCCTTTATGCAAAATGCGGCAGTAGACAATAACGCACTCCTCCGTAGAGACGTCTGTGTCGCCGTCAGTCATGAATGACGTGTACGTGGCGTTTCCAACCTCAGCTGTCTTGTTCTTCAGTGTGTCGGCATTTTTTTCATCAGAATAATTTCGGACTTAAATTTAGTGAACGGCAACTCCTCCTTTGCAATATTGTATGCAACGTTGAATTTTATAATAATTTCAGATTCCTCAGCGGACGTGATTGATACAGCCTGACGCTGAAATGCAGCTGGATGAGGGGCCACTTTATTAACACACTTATCAAGGCATGTAGTATGCTTTTTGGACATATTGCGCTTTTTCAATGTCTCGATGCGAAATGTTGTTGACTCCTCCACAAACGCACTATTACCGGCCAAATGCTGACCGCACTCCCGACAATAAATGCAGTGCATTGAGTCCCTTTCTTCATCGTACATCAGCCAGGGAAATTGCTTCAACCAGTCCTGTCTGAAGGCGTATTTTTGGGCTTTTTAATTAGTCTCGGGGCGAGGCTTTCTGACTCTCTTCACTTTCAAAGAAAATCGAAGCGCTCAGCGTCGAAGCGCTCAGAGTACCTGCTCAGCTCGCTCGCATTTTCGAACTGACACAATTTACAGCAGTGAAAAGGACCACAGCCAATCAGAGGCAAGGACCCGCCCGAGCTCTGTCTCTTATTGGTTTAGACCACGATACCGTCAGGAGAACATAAAGAGATGCTGCGCTTATGATTTTTTTTTTCACCCGAGCAGTGTTAGGTGCACCAGTGCCACCTACAATTTTTTTCAGTCGCACTCATAAAAATTTTGGCCGCATATGCGACCAAAATGGTCGCACTCTGGAGCCCTGATTATGTGTGGAGATTTAGGCTAATTTTGGTGTTGCCATTCTCCAGCTGTTCTCAAACTATACTGCATCCACACTACAGCCATAACCTGTGACGTTGCTGCTACGATTTATCGGGTTTTTGTTCATCGTCATTGTTCTGCCTGAAAAGTGATGACTAAGAAAATAACATTTCCTTTACACATGCCATGCATTCACTCCATATATGACGCTCAGCAAGTGATCAGGTGATCGATCAGACGGAGACCCATACAGACTTCCCCCCGGAGAAAACATGAGGATTTGGCCAGCTGGCTTTTCCGGGAGGTGCAGCTATTATTTTTTCTTCTTAATCCAGACTGTCTGAAGAGAATAAAAGAAGCTGACTCTTACTGAAGTGGTCTGGAGATCCCAGTGTGGAGAAGACGCAGGTGAGGAACTGCAGACGGACCTGGACCTCCGCGCTGTGACTGTACCTGCAACGACGCAGCAGAGAAACTCGTCAGCGTTAGTACAAACAATTTCTAACATCCAGACCAAGAATGATAACCGTGAAGATAACTATGAATATATTCTTTTAAAAAATCATTATTACTTTAAGTGGACAACATCGCAACTATAAGAACGACGACAGTGACTAACGATATCTTGTGTTTTGGCTTTAGAAAGGAAATCCCTGTTGGTTGTTGAGGCTTTTATTTTGAAGGCAACCTCAAAGTTTTAAAATGGTCCTACTTCTCTCTGCTGGCCACCAGGGGGCGACTCCTCTCTGGTTGTATAGAAGTCTATGAGAAAATGGTCCTACTTCTCTCTGCTGGCCACCAGGGGGCGACTCCTCTCTGGTTGTATAGAAGTCTATGAGAAAATGGTCCTACTTCTCTCTGCTGGCCACCAGGGGGCGACTCCTCTCTGGTTGTATAGAAGTCTATGAGAAAATGGTCCTACTTCTCTCTTGATGTATTATCTCAGTAAACATTGTAAACATGAGTTTATGGTCTCAATCTCTAGTTTCAAGTCTTCTTCAATCCAGCATGATGTTCATTTAGTACATTATGGTCCATTTAGAGTCCACCAGACCAGACCATCATATTTAGAGCTACATTACAGCTGCCGTTCTCATCGCGGATGTTCGTTAAGAAGCAGCTGTTTTGAAACGGTGGCGAGGATGGACTCACAGTGCAAACTTGTGCCGGTGTTCCCGGACTTCCTGGATGTAGTGCTGCAGGTTGTCGAAGAACAGCTTCATCATGTGCAGCTCCTTCTCGGCCCACCTGACCGAACAGACGCAAACATCAGAACCACCGCACTCACTCAACAAAGATCCCCCCTTTCATATAATTAAAAAAAAAAGTGTCTTAGGGAGCCTAAGATTACGATGCCCAAGTTTGGTAATGTTACTCACATGGTGATCCAGTGAGTGTCGTAGCTGGAGCCAAACTGCTGAAATGTGCCAAAAAGTTTGGGTAGCAGACGCAAGGAAACCACAACAGACCTGAGACCGTAAAGAAAATCAGAGAGGTTAAACTTTGTGTTCCAGAAATATCACGTTGATGCTTATATGCTTCATACAGGGTTCCTACACCTTTTCAAGTATTTCAAGGTGTATTTCCATGCTTTTCCAGCACCTTCCAGCTGTGGTAAACTCCATATTTGTATCAATCCAATGGTCAGTATTCAGTCTACTTATTCTGTCACTTGTTCATCACATTAAATGAGATGTTATTGTCCTCTAAACAACCAACATGATGTTTGGAGACAGCTTTTTACAGAAGGACCACAAATGAAAGGAAAACTAATTCCACTAACAGATCCACAGAAATATAATCACCAACTATTTTCATCATCTGTTCATCATCAAAAGTCATTTTTCATAAAGAAATGTCAGAAAATGCTGTTTTCAGTCCCTCAAATATGGAGATCTTCTTTTCTCTGTTCTATCATAGATGTCATCACATACAACACACATTTAAAGGCCTTTATTCTACATCCAAGCACTTTTCAAACCTTGAAAACACCACACTTAAATTCAAGTGTTTTCAAGGATTTCCAGCACCTGTACCAACCCTGTTATTTGTGCTCTTCAGCAGAGTAATGACTCTCATATTTCCTGCAGCTTCCAGATATTCATCCGACGGGTGTTTGTGTCGTTTGTTTGCAAAGAGGATTAAATCCGGTGGCCCGGGTCACTCCTTACCTGTGATGGGCCAGGTTGTCAAGGCAACCCTCGATGAAGCGCATTCGGATCTGTCTGTCAGTGAACCAACAGACAAGCGAACACAGCAGCTTTTCTGCTTCGTTGATCAGACCCTCAGACAGATGAATCTGTGAAGGCACAGACACATTGAACATGAGATCGAACGAGGCCGTCGCTAAAATTAATCATACAGAACGTTGCAGCATTTCTGGCTTTTTCCGATTCACCTCCGGGGGACTAAACAGATATTTATGCCTCCTTTACATTTTTTTCTCCTTCATAATTTTGTTTTCTTTAGGTGTTGCTTCTTTAGCTCGTTTTTATTTGATACACCTTGTAGTAATAAATGTTATCTTCACATCTGGTCATCGGAAAAACAAACTCAATATTCAATGCGTGTTTTAGGGTTTGCTCATTCACTTTGGAAAAATGCATTTAGAAAGAAAATATTCTACATTTAAATGCATCAATCAGGTACAGGAAAAATAAGGAGTTGGATCTATAAACACTTATGTGCTATAGTTTAATAATAAACTCTAATAGGTATGAATGGTGATGACACAGCAAAGAAGTAACTCCCACAATGCATCGTTAAAGACACAGTGTCTGGGTTTCAAGTCAAAACGATGACATTGCAAAACAGAACGCATTTAATAAGAACAATTTAATATTGATTATCTCGTCATCAAATTGTATTAATCCTCCAGCCCTAGCATGTTCATGCATTTGTATAATTTAAAGTTTTGAGCAAAGTGAAGCAAGGCTTTAAAACAAGAATTCATATGATTTATAAAGATTAGTAGAAGTCCTACCGCGTCCTCGTCCTGCACCAGGTCCCACAGCAGAGTGTTGCCCTTCTTACAGACGTTGTCCAGGTTGATGTCCGTCACCGCGTGGCTGCTGGAGTACTGGTGCTTGTGGACCGCCGGACCTGCAGAGACAGAAACTTAGTTCTCGTGGTTCTTTTGGCAGGAAACGACCTGCAGGGTTCCCACATTTCCATGCTTTTCCAGCCCCTTCCAGCTGTGGTAAACTCCATATTTGTACCAATCCAATGGTCAGTATTCAGTCTACTTATTATGTCACTTGTTCATCACATTAAATGAGATGTTATTGTCCTCTAAACAACCAACATGATGTTTGGAGACAGCTTTTTACAGAAGGACCACAAATGAAAGGAAAACTAATTCCACTAACAGATCCACAGAAATATAATCACCAACTATTTCCATCATCTGTTCATCATCAAAAGTCATTTTTCATAAAGAAATGTCACAAAATGCTGTTTTCAGTCCCTCAGATATGGAGATCTTCTTTTCTCTGTTCTATCATAGATGTCATCACATACAACACACATTTCAAACCTTGAAAACTCATTACTAAACTTAATTCAAAGGTTTTCAAGGATTTCCAGCACCATTTGTTACAATAAATAGCCTGATTATTTTGAACTTGCTCGTGGCTTGGAGTGCGGCTCACCTTGAACCAGGTGTTCGTGGTAGATGGAGGCCAGGTTGGGGAGGTGCTGCTGGAGGTGCGAGCTAAGCTCCGCGTGGGAGTTGATCTGGACCAGCTCCTCCTCGCAGCCCGACTCCTCGCCGTCGAAGTCGGCCATGTTCTTCTCCGATTTGGCGCTGACCTGGGAGCTGCTGCAGCTCACGTCGTCGGCACTCAGCATGTCCTCCGCCATGGGGCTGCCGGAGGAGGGAAGGTGTCAGAGAGGATAGAGATCAACCAGCCAGCGCCATAACAACAGGGTTGGTTTGGATTATTTTGTAAAAAAAAAAAAAAAAAAAGGCATCGAAGACAACATTTTCTATGCAAACAATAGCGAGATTTCCATAAAAAGTGCTGTGATTATATATGATGTTTTTTCAAAGAAAAATAAAATTATATACATGTTGTGTTGTATAATGTACTCCAATTTCCCTGATGTTTTTGGCGACTGTCTGACTTTGAATGAATTTGGCCTTACCCTTCGTGATGGTGGTGGTGATGATGGTGGTGGTGGTGGTGGTGCTGGGGACCGATGAAGCGGCGGCAGTTAAAGAGCTCGTTGCCCATGGCCTCTCCCAGGAAGTCCCCGGGACGCGGCAGGCACGGGGGCTCCTGAGGCCCCCCCTGGACCATCTGCGAGGGGCCGATGTCTGACGGCTGCTGCTGCTGAGGCTCCGCCCCCTCGGGCCGAGCAGACGACGATGCCGAACAGGCGTCCAACATCCTCATCCGGCCCTCCAATGACGCCGCCGTAACCATGACAGCAGAAGAGTCCGGGTTGAAGGGGAGAGACTTGGGCTTGGCTCCGCCCCCAGAACCACTGGGCCCCGCCCCCTGGCTCGGCCCCTCGCCTAGCGCCTCCCCGGCCTTCCTCTTCCTGGACTCCGTCTGCTCCCTGGGCTCCTTCTGCTGCCCGCCTTCAGCGGCCGACCGGCTCCCCTCGTCTTCGTCCTCCTCGTCGTCATCGTCGTCGTCTTCCTCGTCGTCCTCCTCTTCGTCATCCTCCTCCTCCTCCTTCAAGGCCTCGCTGTCGGCCATGTCGTCCGAGTGCATCTCGCTGCCGGGGCTGCCGGCTGATTGGCTGGCTCGGCTGGAGGCGGCCTCGTTGCTGGAGGCTTCGCTGCGGCCGCTGCTGCTTCCCGGCCCGCTGCTGCCTTCCTCCACGCTGTTGGCCGTCTCGTCGGAGCTGCCCTGCATCGACTCCTGAGGAGACGACACTTATTTTAGATCACCTCAGTGTGGCGGTCAGGAGAGTTCTGCTTCAAATCCCTCGAATCTAGTTCATTATAAGTTATATGTTTTTTTTATTTTTCTTCAAATTTCTTTGACCTCTTAAAGACTTCATTTGGGAAAAAAGTATTTAAACTCAAGACTCCATGTTTCGTATGGCTGTGTTGTTACACTACACCAGAGATCTTCAACAGGGGGTCTGGGACCCCTAGAGGGTCTGCAGAGGTACTGCAGGGGTCCCCGAAATGATTTGATCCCAAACTTTTTTTCTTCCAAAAATTTAAATATGTTCAAAAATACACTTTAACATGAACGCAACCTATAATAAGCAAATATAAATATTCCTGGTTTTTTTTATTATGTTGAGAAATTGTGATGTAGAAAATAGCATTGAATATTATTTTAATGGCTTAGGTTTGTAAACATTCATCATTACAAAGTACTGTTTATACATGAAACTATAGCCTGCACAACACATTATTATTGACCCGCTTTAATAAGGAACACTATTTATATGATGTGTAATAGGGGGGTCTCTATAGAACTTGGGGGTCCTTAGCCTGAAGACCTCTGCACTAAATACTAATGATGTCATCATTTTATACACATTTCCCCCCAAATGCAAGAATGCATGTTTAAGGGCGCTTCAGCATTGGCTTCACTCACCGTCTGGTTTCAAATAAGACAGTAAATCTACATTTCCTGTGTGAATGAAATGCAATCAATAGCAGCGTGTGTGTGTGTGTGTGTGTGTGTGTGTGTGTGTGTACCTCTGTGTCAGACAGCCTCTGCTGGCTCCTCTTGCTGCCAGTCATCATCTGGTCGTCCATCTCCATGTCGCTGCCTCCACTGTGCTGAGTGTCGCTGTTGTCGCTGCTGTCTGGACTGGCGGCCGGTGAACCTGAGACCCGACCAGAAGACCAAAGTTGTATTTTGACTAAGAGATAACGATTTGTCGTGATATGACACTATAAATAAAATGGAATTTAATTCAGATTCCTCTTCACTCCAGACGGACCTTTCTTGTTGCCCATGGGGATGTTGGTGTTGAGCAGCGAGGCGAAGGAGCTCTGCTTGGAGAGCTGGGCCTTGGCTGCCAGGGCGTTGTTCCACAGAGCCTTGATGAGCATGGAGGCCAGGTACAACGTCTGAGGAGGGAGATGCATCAGCGTTTATGATAGAAAGTCAACTATAAAAACATTACAAAATAA
Source organism: Eutrigla gurnardus (assembly GCF_963514095.1). Taxonomy (NCBI): domain Eukaryota; kingdom Metazoa; phylum Chordata; class Actinopteri; order Perciformes; family Triglidae; genus Eutrigla; species Eutrigla gurnardus. Next base: position 30,940,497 of record NC_139917.1, read on the forward strand.
CAGGATGGCAGCGTTTGTGTGTGAATACCTGCTCGGTGTGGGCGCTGGGGTGCAGACCCGACACCAGGTTGAGGACGTGGCGGAGAGGCACCGGGTCCAGGTTTTTGATGAGCGAAGGGAAAAGGTCGTGGATGTAACGGCTACAGTGTTTCAGCTAAAACAAAAGAATAACACGTATTGTATTTTATATATGCACACAAAATTCATCACCTTCCTTAATGTTAAGATTCTGTTTATCATGCTGCATTGTGATTTGCCTAAGATTCGGGTTTCTACATAAATGTCTACATGCACGTTGCTGCAGTTTGAATGAGAAAGTTTGAACGGTTAAGGCGGCCGCCTTAACAACAAAGGGCTGCCGCCTAAACTAACGTCTTAAAAAAAAAAGAAAAAGAAAAAAAAAAAAAAATCCATATACTAGCATTATTCGCCGCAGTGTTTCCCCTACCATTGTACAGGCCGGGCAGGGCCTCCAGGCATAGGCGTAATTTATGGGGGGGATGGGTGGGTTGCAACCCACCCAATAATCCAAACCAACCACCACAACCCACCCAATTTGATATCATAATTATTGATATTGAATGTTAAGCATTATAATCACAACAGTGTGGTAGATTTTCTCAATTTACCAGTAAAAAATAGTGACGTTTGTCTGTGCCCCCTCCCGCTCTGAGATTTGGTTTCGCCCACCTTGCCGGACCTGCGCTTCTCTACTGTCTCTCCGGTCTCTCCCCGCATCAGCGGTGGTATGAAGAAAGCACGCGAAAAAAAGCAAAAGAATAAAAGTATCTTCCCAACAGGAGGTAGCTACTGCTAGGGCTCCAGTGCCACCACTCACGAGTCAAATCATGTTACTGAACAAAAGTTAGTTTGTCCCCCCCCCCCCCAGCCGGCGAGTTCGACAGTGCGTGTGCGTATAGCCCCGTTCACATACGCCACTACTCGCCACTCGCTTTCTCGCTGAATTCTACTCGCTGGCAAAAAAAAACTCACTGCCGCCGCCGGCGACTTCAAACGGCAACTATCTGTGGAACTCTCTGTTGACGTCAACTGTCAATCATCTCTATTCTACATTGTGATTGGTACTCGCTTCACTCACATCGCAGAAAGTTAAAATAATTTGATCTCCGATCGACCACATCACATCGCCTGTCCTGGTCCACATTCCACTAGAACACATTCACATTCATTGACAGCTGTCTCTTAGAGATGGGCGAGTGGCGACGTATGTGAACGAGGCTTCAGTCAAAACCAAAACACCAAGGAAGGCTGAGGAATAGTCACCCACTTATATTATTATTATTATTATTATTATTATTATTATTATTATTATAATAATAATAATAATAATAAACAAATTGTGTTTTAGTCATTTTTGTTTTCATCTTTTCTTGAATGCTTAAACTCATCAACCCCATTTAGTATGTCAACATTTGTATCAGTACCAGCAGTTTGTAAGAAATTGGTCAGTAATTGATATGTCATATTTTGTTTCTCAGAATTCACCAAATTGATGCATTAAAATGAAATTATTTAAAATTTTCTCCAAGGGGGGGCATGCCCCCGGACCCCCCTACAGGATCGCAATCCCCCCACCATAGTCTCCAAAGATATATATATATATACACACCTGCTTCACAGGCGGAAATCTCAACCCCCCCAATGTTCAACTCAAAGTTACGCCCTTGCCTCCAGGCCAAAAAGAAATTAATATATGCCAAAAATAAGCCACCTATCAATTCATTCATAAATCAATAATCATTTACATGGGGGGGAGACACCCCCTGTGGGGGGAGGATTGTTTTTGATAAGCTGTGGAACTCTGAGTTAACCTATTTCTACCTGAATTTCTATGAACTATTAAGCTGTTGAGTAAACCCATAACTTATATTTTACTTCATAAAATAAGACATGCACTCATATGTCGTTGTAGTGTTTTACAGTATCTGTAGCTATTAATGTGATGCTCATCATCCCCCCCCCCCTGACAGACACCACCTTAACTAACACATTTTCTGGGGGAAACACTGATCACCCTAAGGACCTTAACGAGGCGTCGTCACACGTTGGGATGATTCATTAGAAACATAAATGTACATTCATGGGAAGTTAGCTAGCATCGATGCCAGTTGTAAGCATAGTAATAATAAATAAACCCCTCTCTTGGCTCAGTTATTTTTTTCCCTACAGTGGCCCTAATACACCGTCGTAGGTTGATGATGACGTTTACATAGCAGAATAAACCGATGAGTGTCATCCTGATTCACCTCAACACCAAAGTAAATGAATGCCCGTGGATAACGAATAAAGCAGCGGACAGTAAATCTGTCCCGTCTCACCTGAGCTGCAGCCCAGATACAGTCCACATGCTGGGTGCTGAGTCGGCCTTCTGCAGCCAAGAAGTTCAAGATCACTTGGCACTGTTTAATGATCTGGAAACGCACACACACACACACACACACACACACACACACACACACACACACACACACACACACACACACACACACACACACACAGACAACCACACACACACACAACCACACACACACACAGACAACCACACACAACCACACACAGACACACACACACACACACACACACACACACACACACACACACACACCCACACACAACCACACACACACACACACACCCACACACAACCACACACACACGCTCATGAGATTGGCTGTTTCTATAAAATAAAAACGTCCTCCAGCCTCCAGAAAAATAAAAATAAATCCTGTGCATTTTAACACAACATAGCAAATTTAACAGTTAAAAATGTGCCGTCGGGTTTACTGGATCAAAAAGGTTTCTCACCTCAATGTGCAAATTTGGTCCGAAGATGTGCTCCACCACGTTGTTGTGGATGAGCCAGTCGGCTAGTTCCTTCGCTATGGACCTGGAAGGACGAAGCAGAAATCATGGGACGTTCAACACGCAGGTAACACAAACTACAGCAGCAACGTGATCGTTACTTTCAAGTGTATAAAAGAGCTTTATTTGATCAAACTCCATTCACATCCAAATATGTATTCACAAAAACCAGGATGATGTTTTTGAAGGAAAGCCTAAAAATGAACCGATAGCTCTGAAAGTAAAATGGCATTATTGCTTCATTAAAATAGACCAAATTCTTTTTATAACCGGATACATCGGCACGCTTCCCTCCCTGTAAAGCTCACTTACGTTTCTGTGTCGGACACCAGCGACTCGTTGTTGCAGACGTCGTTGAAGGTGTGGAGTTGATTCTGAGGAAACAACAAGGAGACAAACACGAGTCCACGATGAGCCAAGAAGTAACACACGTCACAATCACAACATCTTTGTACGAGGCAACCTGTAGATAACAAGGCTGCCCTCAAGCACTGTTTATCATTTGTTTGTCTTAAACTAGCGATTGATAGGGTAATTTTCTCATAGACCTCCATGCAATCCGAGGAGTCACCCCTACTGGTCATTTGAAAGATTGCAGGTTTAAAGCACTTTTGAGACCTGGATGGTTGCTTCCTGACTGAAACAAAAATGCAGCTGAACCTCGATAAAAGCCGAGTAGAGACCCAGAATCAATGACGTGGGTCTCTCACAGTGAGAGTTCAGTGACTCACGGTGATTTGGCTGAGTCCTGCCAGCCTCATGGTGAGCGTGGGGGACATGAAGTACTTGAAGGCGAGGTCCAGGCTCTCCTTGTCAAAGCACAGCGCGCTGTCCAGCGGCTCCTTCACTGTGCTCCACATCAGGTCGGCCATGTTGCGCGCCGCGCTCTGCCTCAGCTCCTGATCCGACAGCTTACACAGATACCTGCAAAAATATATCATGCTTTTAATGCTAATGTCTGGACAGAATGAAACACAAGCAGCTTTGATTTCAACCTCTCACAACAACTAACGCCGTATTAGGGCCACTGTAGGAAAAAGAAGAAGAAAAACGGGGCTGAGAGAGGGGGCAATATTCAGAGAAAAGAAAGTGGGAAATTTGTGAGTTTATTACGATGCTAACAACCGACATTTTCTAATGAATTCATCACAACGTGTGACAACGCCTCGTTAAGCTCCTTAGGGTGATGATGTTGATGGTTATTGTTGTTTTATTTATGTGAGGCCAAATTGTCATCTTATGGGTGTTTATTGATCGGGGCGGTTGGGTGATGCTAGCTTTCACTTGTTGTCATAGCAACGGCAAACATCCGGTGCTAGCGGAACCAAGCAACTTGTTTATATCGGCTTTATGTGTTTATAAACTCGCAAATGTGCCACTTTTTTCCCGGAATATTGTTTCCTCTCTCAGCTCCGTTTTTTTTTTCCTTGACCCTAATATACCATCGTACAAAAATGACAATAACGTAAAATATCTAACTTATCTGTGGGATAGTTTTGTGGATCAATACCTCTGATTTATCTGGTTATTGTGGGGGGGGGTTAACCAATTGCTTAACACGTTAAAAAACAGAGTGATTCGTGACACATACAGTAGGACGATGAACAGCCCAAATCATGTAAAATAAATCATGGATCTCAATACAATATTTTTGTAGCATCCATTTATCAGCACAACCCTGATGCCCTCTTCAAAATTCACCAGCAGCACTACAGACGGGGGAATGTGAGTAACTAGTGGGCAGCGAGCCAAGAGGACACATCACATAACTGTGATAATGAGAAACACCGACGGACTCAACAAAACACTTAAATCCACGATCCCTCTTATTCCACGTTCCTGAATCCAACTTTTTTTATATAATTCTGAAATAAAAACTTTGTACCGTTGGGATTTTTTTCCAATCAGATTCCTTTGCAGGCGAACGCTGAGAGACCTGATCATTAGCAGAGTGCTGCTGACTCATCCCGTCTCCACTGTGAGATGAGATGGTCGGGCTTCGGGGTTCTCAGATCGTTTCTGATGAGCTGGGAGGCTAAAAGATGCTGCTAAAGGGGATTTGTGTTTGCTGATCAAACAGATTAAAAAAAAAAAATCCTACTGGACAACTAACAAATAAATGTTTTTATTATAAATTTTTTATGTAACCAAAAATTAGACTTCAGGGCAAGAAACAAAGGAAGTGCACGTAGGAGCAGCGTGGTGATTATTAATTCAGCTGCAGTCTTATATTGGCAATAAGAAAATACAGAATTATTCTTTAGCATTCGCTAAATTATTCATCAAACGAGAGTCACGCTGGCGGCTCTGTGAGGACGACAGCACGCCATTATGTTTTCATCATGACGACACAAACGCGACCCACAAAAGTACCGCTGAGGCTGATGGGATACCGAGACGCCGAGTCATCTATTTATAGATCGTGCTCGGGTCGGACCTCGTATGCACACTGTATGAAATATCGTTGTATTGGTTTTATTGGATGGAATAACATTCACCACTCATGCAACCTTTGCCTGCATCATGTGCTGCTGGTGTGCGTTACCCTTTAAAGTCCTGTCTGGCTCCTAAAAAGACACCCAATATTTTCCTCATCAAGAGATTCGTTAATGGTTGAATTTTTTTTAAACCGACCTGTGCCGCCTTTTAAAAAACACATCTGACAGCGAGCTGGATGGATATATTTTTAAAGGGAAGTTACAACATAAATCAGGGAATGACCCTTTAAATCATTCGTATTAAAAGTAATCATATTTTTTTTTTTAGACCAGCATGCCTCTGCTCAGCGAGGCAGAAGAGGCGGCGGCGGAGCATCGGCACCACCTGCGTCACATGACGGTGTTCTGCCAGCACTCATGGGTCATGTGAGGAGAAGGGTTTTCCACCGGAGGCCTGGCAATTGTTGCCACGGCAACGGAAGCTCTTCCTAGCAACATATGTGTGTGCCACTTTGGTATTTGGGGGGAGGGAGAGTGAATGAGCGAGGTGCACTGACTGAGTGAGAGAGACAGACAGAGAGAGAGAGACGGAGAGAGACAGACAGAGAAAGAGCTCCACATCGACCACGTCTGGCTACCTCACTTTAAAACGGCAGCAAACATATATATATATATATGCAGACACACGCTTAACTGGTACGTTATCTTCAGCAATTAAAAAAAATAATAATTAGGGGGTTTGTTTTCCCGATTTGAATCAAAAAAGTCGCATCAAATCCTTCTGCAGAAGCTGTACTTGTCCTGCAGACGACAGGAAAGCAAGGTGTTCAACAAAATGGCAGCTACAGAGTCTCTATATATATATATATATATAAAATAAAACAGGGACAGGCCTGCAGCAGCGTACAGAGATGAAATAGATTAAAACATCCTTATTTTTTGGTTAACTGAATAGAGACGCTGCTGAATTTCCTATTTGAATTTATTTTACCAACAAACGTGTTTATACACACCAATCATTGGGGGTATGTGAAGGGGAATTTTCCTTACTGGATCTCAATAATATGTCCCTTCCCCTCTCCCAGGTGTTCCCTTGTAGGTTTGTTGATTACTTGGTCCTTTGGATTGTTGTGCATATTCATACCTTCCTGCAGACTTACTGTCATTTTGCGCCACAAAAACAAATGCAATATCTCTGAACGTAAAGCTTGCCTGCTTTGAGTCCTCATAGAAGCGTGTGACGGTAGTGACTCACCGTATTACGTAGGTGCGGAACGGTATGATGTGCTGCATGACTGCCGGAATGTGCAACCATATTCGGATCTGTGGGCAAAGACCAAAAAACAAAGCGTTTAACATCAAACTCACATCGACATGTAAAAACACACAGCAGACACCGTTAATAGCAAGTGGCTAAAACTGTTTTTATTAATGAGAAATCAGTTAAATATTGTCAACCGCTGTCACTGAATAAATTATAACCTTGAATACCTTTCCAAATGTACAGAGATAAACACGGGAGATGCATAAGTAGGCATTATCATTTATTTACTGCTATTATTTACTTAGTTATCATTAAATACTATGTACTTATTATGTATATAATATCTGTGTATGTGTATAGATGGGAGCTGTTTATTTACTTTACGTTAGACACTGAAGTATTCATTAATGGATATATTTTTGGAGGAAAAACAAAGAATGTATGCAATACTCTATGATGAGGGGAGTGTTTAGCAGGACTGCTATATAAGACTGACCTTAGTTTAGCCAAGTGGATCTAATAAACAGTTTCCCTCCAAATCCACCTCAGAAATAACATCTTGATCTCTCATTTAATTAAGATTTTAGGGTGATATTTTTGAGATTTAGATATATAAATCATGGCAAGATGATTTTGTCTTTCGGCGGACTCACGTTGGAGACGATGGTGATGAAGGCGTGGGCGATGGGGAAGGGGAGGCTCTCCGGAGTGCCCGTCTCGAAGCACTCCTTCATCAGGGAGAGGCCGTGCTTCCCACAGAACAGACAGACGTAGCGCAGCAGATGCAGAGGCACCTCCACGTCCTGGTCCAGAACGGGACACAACATCATCACACACATTCTCATTTTTCTGTTCAAAAGGCTTGCTTTGCAGAGGTTGAAGCACTTGCTGAGTCATGCTCGTTTACAGTCAACTGTGAGGTGTTTTCGCAGCCGGAAACACAAAAACATTTGGACGCAGACGGAAATAAAATCCACTCGGAGATAATTCGTTTGAACCATAGACTGAATATGAGAAGTGGATGTAGTCATCGTGATGTCACCCACTGGGTTTGTGGACTACGATTGTGAAGTGAACAGTGAAAGGAAGTGACCATATTTGGACTGTGGAGGAGCGGTGGGTGGATCTAGAGCGGCACCCTGAGCAGTATCCTTACTGGATCTGGATCTATGTGGATTCTGGTGTGAAGCTGTTAACAAAGTTAGCTTCCATAATTCAAGGTCAACTTTACAGCTAAGTGTTAAAGTCATCTTAGTAGCTAACTAGCATTGGTAGCGACCTGTCAATCAGCAGGTAAGCCCCGCCCCCTAAAGCATCCCCTGCTTTCTGGTCTGGTGGACTCTAAATGGACCATAATGTACTAAATGAACATCATGCTGGATTGAAGAAGACTTGAAACTAGAGATTGAGACCATAAACTCATGTTTACAATATTTACTGAGATAATACATCAAGAGAGAAGTAGGACCATTTTCTCATAGACTTCTATACAACCAGAGAGGAGTCGCCCCCTGGTGGCCAGCAGAGAGAAGTAGGACCATTTTCTCATAGACTTCTATACAACCAGAGAGGAGTCGCCCCCTGGTGGCCAGCAGAGAGAAGTAGGACCATTTTCTCATAGACTTCTATACAACCAGAGAGGAGTCGCCCCCTGGTGGCCAGCAGAGAGAAGTAGGACCATTTTCTCATAGACTTCTATACAACCAGAGAGGAGTCGCCCCCTGGTGGCAAGCAGGGAGAATGCAAGATCAAGGCACGACAGCGATGGCTACACTTTTTTTTCATTTCCTGACATTTACTTCCTTTTTTTATGTTGACAGTTCAGCATCATCCGGGCTTAAACAATGCAAGTGGGTTAGAAAGTGTTGTGTAGATGCGTTTGTGTATTTGACAGTAAATCATGAACTTGTTTTGATTAGATTCAAAGTCTGGAATACTAAGAAATCAGTGCATTTAATAAAATATCAACACATCGATTATATTATGCTTGGCCAGTAAAAACAGTGAAAAGTGTTATTTTTCTTAGTAGTCCAGCTTGTTTTTCCACAGCCTGTTCTGATATTCATCCCACCTCTGAGTTGAATGAAAACATTACGGTGGGAAGGTAAAAGCCATCGAGCTAGCAGATTATCTGGGAACACTTCACCGCTCTCTGGGGTTCAAAAAACAAGAAACTCACCCGACGTCCATTCACAGACTACAATATAGATGACAGCATTTAACAAACTTTACAGCGCTGCATTCCTTTTTGGCAAAACATTGTTATTAAACGGAAGCTGAGCTCTTAAACGTGTTAATCTCAGAATACAAAAGGGCAGCTCGAGGAGAACAGACCAATGAAACCTTGTTGCCATGGAGTTTATGAGGCTCAGTACACTGGAATAATGTGGGCGTCGATCTGACAAAACAACCAAAAGAGGGCAGGAAACGTGGACAATACTTAGCATAACAGAGAACTGTACTCTCAACACACTGACTGAACCAAAACTGTGATATCGGACAAAAACATTCTGCCTCTGAGTCATGGCGACCACATGAAACATCAAACGTGAGCAGACTATTTATTTTCCTCAGTCTGAGATACTCATCTCTCGCCTTTGTTAGTAACAATAATCTAGAAAGTCACATTTGCACTGATCTGCAGTGGTGGAAAGTCATTTAGTCGAGTACTGTACTTAAGCACACGTTTGAGGTACTTTACTGGAGTATTTGCATTTTCTGCTACTTCATACTTCTACTCAACAGTTCATAGGGAAATATTGTACTTTGTAGAATTGAATAAACAAATAAATCCCAATATTCTGATAATCATCGCTGGTATGAACCGGCTCTAAAGCAACATGTTTTTGTGGGATTATTTCCTGTTGTAGGTTTCATGATATTTACAGGAAGAAGAGCGTACACTTAACTCAGTGGGGGGACAAAATAAAGAGAGGAAACGGTAGATTTCTTACATTCATGTCGCAGAAAGAGCCGAGGATGTTGCTTTCATGAGCAGAAATGTCCTGCGGGGAAAGATTCAGAGGTTTTAGAGCTTGTAAACACTACAAAGTCAACTTAATATAATTTGAATGCAAAGTTCTGTTTAGTTGATGCTTTGGAAAGGTTTCTGAATTACAGGCCGTTCACATTCAAAAGGAAAAAATTTTGTTTTGGTATCGAATACATTGCTGTTTTTTACAGATGTCACAGTTATTCATCTATCTGGACTAACGAGTGCACAACAGATACAGAAGAGTTATAAATATATAAATATAGTTAAATGGAATGTCCAGAGTCGGGCCAAATACCTCACTGTCGAGATTATATACTGGATATAGTGACTTAAATTGTGGGCAAATAACAGAACAGCTAGAACAGGCTGGTAAATGTATTTCATCACTTTACTGTAATGCAGCCTTAAAAAGACGATATCTACTCTGATGACACAGTATCAATATTTTGCCCAGCCTAAGTCAAGAGCTAAAGCCAGGAGGCGTTTAGTTTAGCTTTGCATATTTTAATTGTTTAATCCATACGCAAAAACCGAAATGTAAGCACATGAAGATGCAGCTTTATGGGGGTCACAAAGAATCATGAAAGAGCACAATTTTATATATTTTGTTCCCAAGAGATGTGCTCATAAATGTTCATAATAAGTTAATCGGCATTAAAAAAAAAGTATTCAAACAGTACTAATGCACTCAACAAATCTATGAAAATAAGGCAAAAAAACAATAATATAAAATATCTAACAAAATATATCATAATTACAGAGTTTGTCCACCAGAGAATTTAATAATAGAATTGTTTTTACCATGGTAAAATGTCTTGCTGACGTTAGAATGTTTTAAAAAGCACATATAAGGGATTCTTCTAAACATGTTTGTTATTCATGAAAAGTATAATATATAATTATATATGTGTGATTTTCATATCAGTCCCAGCATCAGCCTCTAAAGAGGATCTGGTGGGGTGTTGTGTGACACGGGGCCGGTCCTCACCTCTATGGTGGGGTGTGTGTTGTGTTTGTAGGCGGTGTAGAGGGGGAACTGGATCTGGAAGATCTTGGCGGCACACAACAGCAGTTTCTCCCTCTCCTCGGTGCTCCAGGAGCTGAACGGGTCCTGGCTGTCACTGCAGCTGCTGCTGCTGATTGGTCCGCCGCCGCCGCCGCCGTCACTAAGCCCGGAGCCGCCGTCGCCACCGCCGCCACCCTCCCCGGGCCCTAGTGCTTCCATCTGGGCTTCGCACGGCTGATTGGGCCTCTGACTCTGACTCTTATTCTGGTTCAGTTCGGGGCCGCTGCCGTCGGCGTCCTCTTCTGCAGAGTCTCTCTCCACGTTCACGGGTTCGTCCTCCCCGGGTGAGGCCGGCTGGGGGAGGGGCCCGGGTGCAGTGTCGTCCCCGCTCCATTCGGATCCCCCCCCAGGCCCGGGCACGCCTCCTTTATGGGTGTGGTCTTGGACGCTGCAGAGGCGGTCCCTCAGGCTGCTGATCTGAGCGATGACCAGGTTGATGAGGGCGTAGACCAGCTGATTGAAGACCTCCAGGTGCTTGTACTCCTTGAAGCAGCAGAGACATTGTCTGGAGACAACGCAGAAAGACACAGGAAGCGTTAAAAGAGGGAATCAGACTACAAGTTTAAATCTTCACAAACTCAACAAACTGACTCAGCTCGTTCCAAAGAGTGTAAATATTTGTGACTTCAGTGTGCATTATAAGGATGAAAATACATAAACATCAAGACAAAGCAGATAAAAAAAAAACTCATTCAGGTTTCTTGTCACACAGTCAAACTTGAGCGACTCGAACCAATCACTGAAATCAAAGTACGGGACGGGGCGCCAGCGGTTTCCTCTCACGCTCAACAAAGACAGAAGAAACACAGACTTTAAAAAAAATAGATACATAGTGCACCGTGAGCCCAAAGTAGGATATTGTTCTTGGAAATATTGAAACAATTTGAGTCTGCAAAATGCTTTTTATTGTTTAGGTCAGTGACTTCAAGTCTCCTTTATTGAACCCAATATAAAACCCTCGAGCTGGACGATTAAATAACTAAAGGTTAATGAGAGTCATCATTATGTTGTCAGAGCGAGAACTAGAATAGGTTTCTTCTCCCATAAAAAAAAAGCACTGCTTGAAAACACAATATTTATTGTAGCATTAAAGCTCCTCTGAAGCATCACAGCTATTGAAGTCCTTTCCTCACATCCTTTCCTCACATCCTTTCCTAATTTCCTCACATCCTTTCCATGACCTCAAAAGGAAAACATCACGAGGTCAGGGAAAGATGAGAAGGATCATTTATAAGGATTTAGGAAAAGACGACCGCGATGCTGAGAACCTGACTGAACTTTCATGAAGTTATATAATAATAATGCTACAGCCAGCTGCTGATCGGCGGAAAATCCTCGCCGTTTTACATCACTTTCAAGGTTGTTTTACTCATTTAATACATCACACCACCGCCAACGCCGTTGTGTTCCACCTCACACTCTCTCTGGTTCTGCAAAAAGCCAGGATTCTTGTGTAAAAGGAGAAATCCGTGCCTCCATTTCCATGATTGGCGGGATCTCTGTGTGAAAACGCCTAATGTGATAATTAGGTAGTCGTTTTTAAAGCACATTTATGAACAGTTCACACTGACCAAAGGGCCGTACAAAGTGCATTAATTAAGTCAAAAATTAAAAGTCAAATAAAGAAAGTCCTGCTGAGGATGTGGTTAAAATACATTTTTTTAAATCTCCTTTTTTCCTAAACGGTAGACTGTTTTTTTGTTTGTGGTTTGGAAGAATCTTAAAACGTAAAAGTGGCGTCCTAACTTGCTGTTCCCTTAGATTACAGACGAAGATGCACCGACCTCTGCGTCCAGGAGCTGATGTAGCCGAGCACTCGCAGGGCATGTTCCTTCTTCAGCTGGAAGCCTCCTTCACTGCCGTCTGCATCCGATACTGAAACAAGAGGAAACTCTGGTTAGGAAAGACATCTCAGGAAATCTTTGTTTACGTTTTACTCTGCAAGAACAGCCAACTAGACAATGACACACGTTCACTTTCAGATAACTAGAGGGTTAAATATCTAGTTGTCAAAACAAAACAAACTGGTTGCCAGGCTAGCAGACGTTTATCCCCACTAGAGACCATAAACTCATGTTTACAATGTTTAGTGAGATAATACATCAAGAGAAATAGGACCATTTTCTCATAGACTTCTATACAATCAGAGAGGAGTCGCCCCCTGGTGGCCAGCAGAGAAAATGTTTGAGGCACTTCCGCCTTGGCTTCACTTTTTAGACCCAGAAGTTGCAGCCTGGTTGTTTACATGTTTCCAAAACATGTAGGAAACAAACAAAGAAACTGGTGACACCTCTAAGAGCTGGTGGCAACATAAGTAATAAAATCCACGTCCCTGCCCCTTTAAAACACCAGCATTCATGGAGATAACACATCAGGTGAGGTCATTTTCTCATTGACTTCTGTTGCAATCAGACTTCTTTTTGCAACAGAAGGAGTCACAAGTTTAAGGCAATCTAGGTTGCCGCCTTGAGTTCAGCAGGTTAAGAGTTCACCATCTTATTTTAGCGTGTTCACTGAACACAAAGTACATTTGGAGATGAATAATATAAAATAAAAAAACAAAATGGTGCACGGTTGTCTACAGTTCACAGGTTAAATTTTCAAAAGTAGGGGGTTTATTCTTTTTACTTTATTTCATCCATTACGGACCATTATGTCACCACACTAATAAAACACACTTGTCTCTTTCAGAGATGGAGACATTTCTTGCTGAATCACATTTGAAAACAAAAGAACAACAATCTGCTTTGTGCAACAAAACAAGCTGAACAAGAAGCTCTTTCATCACCGGCATACATTATTATTTGTGTTGAATACAATAACTGTCAGCCTTAAATTATCAGGTAGCATTTAACTAAGTATAAAGTCAATGAAAAAAATAAATGAAAAGATGCACGTTTTTTTAGAGAATCAACCTGAAAGCGTTGCCTGCCGCCATGGACTACTACTGTTAATATTACGACTACTACTGTTAATACTACTACTACTACTGTTAATATTACGACTACTGTTAATATTACGACTACTATACTACTACTACTACTGTTAATACTACTACTACTACTGTTAATACTACTACTACTACTGTTAATATTACGACTACTGTTAATATTACGACTACTATACTACTACTACTACTGTTAATACTACTACTACTACTGTTAATACTACTACTACTGTTAATACTACTACTACTAATGTTAATATTACGACTACTGTTAATATTACGACTACTATACTACTACTACTACTGTTAATACTACTACTACTACTTATAATACTACTACTACTACTGTTAATATTACGACTACTATACTACTACCAACACCAAACACAGATGGAACCCAAGATGAGTGTATTCCAGCTCATTGAGTGAAGTGTTCTGAGATAACTTATGTTGTGATGAAAAAGACACTATAAATAAAATGTAATTTAATTTAATTGACAGCTGAACTATACAAAACATGTTAACAGGTAGATGTATCTGCATCTGTGTGGATCCGATTATTTAAAAAAAATATGTTGCTGCTCAGAGTTCAGAGAGGCGTTTCTGCACGATGCGGCGGAGGACAGATATTCTGGTCAACACAAGTAGGTCAGGTGTGTGTTGGTAGCGGGGAAAAAGAAAGAGTAGACATCATGAAAGGGTTCATCAGAATCTCTGGTGCGTGTCACAGCCGATTCTGGTATTTTTGAGGGTTTCCTAGATGGTGGACATATTCTGAAGTTATCGTTATTTGGACAGTTATTTTGAATTTAGTTGACATCCCCAGTTCATCCATAAGAAATCTAACGTACTAAAGCAGTGAGGGATGAGCTATCGTTGCCATGACCACCGGGTCAGCATCACGTCCCAACGTTGAACTTTGACCACTTTCGTTCTCCGTGGTTACCGTGACCTCATCGTGAACGAGGCCTGATTTAAGCCACCGTCTTTCAGCTCTAGTTCACAAAAAATTTAAAATATAAATAAAAAGAGCCCCTTTTGCACAATCACAACAGCGTGAAAGTGAACCAACTAAATGGAATTCAGCCGCCATTAATATTATTTACAATTGTGCCTTTCCCTGCTGTTGTCTGTCAAAATGTCTTATTCTAGTGGTTAAGTTTGTATCTGTGGTTTAAGACTCTACAAACAGGTAGAAAGGCTAAATTCATACAATTATGTTGCTGTGTATCAGCTGTATTACCCAAAAGGTATTGCAATCCTTTACTTTCAACTTAATTCAATCGATTTAAAAAAAAACATCTTTAATTTGTTTGTTTTGCCTGACAAATCCAATGTTTTTTAAGTTACATGCATAAAAAAAACACAAAAGAAGAATACCCTTCACTTTGTTTTTGGGGAAACCCCCCATGGATTAGCATCGTGTTAGAAAACGCCTGTTGAACTCAGCTCCCCGTTGTAAAAAATCCTGTCTCTCAAAACACACACACAAACACATGCTGCTGCAGCAAATCGGAGGTCACAGGTCACCTACAGACACAACACATGGAGCTGCCAGTCTTGCAGACAGAGCTGTCACAGCTGACGCCCCCCCCCCCCCCACCACCACCATCACAACCCTCCCTAACTCCGGTTTGTAGCCGTGGAGTTGTAAAAGCTCGGGTGAAAAAGCACAGCTTTTCTGTCTTGTACCTCACACACAAACAGAGAGGTGAAACTGTGTGTGTGTGGTTACGTCGGCAACAGAGCAAACTTTAACTTTCATCCAACTTCAACCCGAAAAACCACATCAAAACCGCATGAGTCTACTTAGCAGGAGTAAAAAAAGAAAATGTGAACCACTACAGCACAATATTCACATGTTGGTACTAAAAACATCTCTTGGTACCAACCTAAATGTATACGAGTCGAGTCCTGAATGCTAGCACTGAATGTCTGGTGGGAAAGTTCTGCTTCTAATCCGAATTATTACCAGGTTTTGTTTTTTGTATGTTTTTGTTGTTGTGTGGCTCCTTGTGGCTTTTGTAGAAATAAAACATGTTTATATTTCTCAAAGTGAAGCAGTGATGGAGAAAAAAAATAGTATTTCGTATTGAAAAGTTGGTTTGTGGTATTAAAAAATTCTCAGCACTGATTGTTTGAGGTGTGGAAAAACACAAAAGCAATCCACCACGAAGACAACCACAGTTTTCCCCACACTGTGACCTCTGGCATACTTCAGGTTAAAATGAAATCGATAGCAACTTCCTATCACACGATGCAACTTATGCTTTGTCATCAATTAGACAACCTGACCTGGAGTTTCCCCAAAGGCACTATCGTGTGTTTTTTTTTTCTTCCAGTTTGAACAAAAGCACAAAGCTGAATCTGAACACGGGAGGCCTAACACAAAAACCGCTTCTGAATGATAAGATCATAGAATTTGGGGGGAACTCCAGCAGGCCATTCATTATAAACACTGTTTGTTTATTGTCTTCAATGTATGAACCTTATTCACCAAGAAAAATCCCTCGTTGGTGTAAAATCCTTCTTGGTAATAAATCTGTTTCTGATTCTAATATAGAGAAATATTCTCCTGCAGTTACCTTAAAAAACACACTATATGGCCAAAGGTATGCATCAGTGTACTTCGGGTCTCGGTCCCTTAGTTCCAATGACGGGAAATCTAGAAAATGCTACAGCCAACAATGATATTTCAGACAACAACATGCTTCTTGGCAAAAGTTTGTCGTTTGTCTCTTTCCTCTTTCAACATGGCAAGTGTCTCCATTAAACACATGCATATATCCCAGTTTGGTGTGGAAGAACCACAAAAAGAGCCACGACCACGACAGGGGGGATGAACGGGGAAGTCAACCAGACCTCATCACCGGGACGTCGGTCGGTCGGACTTCAGCAATAACACACTCAAGACCGGCACGTCTGCTCGACGGCGGCGGCTTAAGTGACAAGCCGTCTCCGTTAAGAATGGGAAATTAATGATACTGACCTTTAAATGGCATTTGACAGACTTCCTAACAAGAGAGAATACAAAAAAAGAGAGAGAAAAGGCCAAACATAAAAAAAGTCTGACTCTGTCCACGTTCCTGCACGCTTTTCTATTTTGTCATTTCTGTATATGTTTTTAGCAACTATGGTGCAGATTTGAGTCACGGCTGGGAATGGCAACCGGATATCTGACGGGGAAAAAAAGGTCCTGCACTGGGAGTCCTGAGGCATGTCGGTAGAACCGTGTCACGCATGCATGCATGATCGGGTGAATGGGAGCAGCCGAAAAGACCTAGTGGCGGAGGTTTTCTTCAGCTAGTATCACACACCATAGTCATACACTATACAATGAGGGTGACATTCCTAATTAAAAACAGGCAGCCACAGCTCCACAACTCTCACAATTACATATCTGTACACACACACACACACACACACACACACACACACACAGAGCACGTGTCTTGCAATTGACAACAACTTGACAAAAAAGAAAATAGCTGCTGCAGGATGTTATAAAGTGGGTAGTCTTGCAGGAGGAGCTTACCACCCCAAAACACATGCATGCAAGCTCATGACACACACACACACACACACACACACACACACACACACACACACACAGGAAAAAGACAACAGTGTTAAAACACACACCAAAAAAATGCTTTGTCCTGCATTTTTTTAAAGACTTTAGTGCAGCAAAGCAAGGCCGCGGCTAGCCAAAGCCTGGACGTAACGTGGCTAACTTGTAAGCTATTATTAAAAGACGACCCCGTTGTATTTACGTTTAAGTTGACGGAACGAAGATTTGCTTGTCAAGATCGATTTTTTAAGCACAACAAAAAGGGGACTGTTGGGGCTCGCGTGCACACACGACATCCGCCCCGGGAAAAAAAAACATAACACGAAATGCTACTGAGGATTAACGATGTGCCAACCAAAAAAATAAATAAATAATATGCGCCTCGTTGCAGCCATTATTTGGTGGCTAGCTTAGTTTGCTAGCTTTAACACAACCAACATATAAGGAGACTCGCCAAAATAAAAATGTAATGTACATCATCGTCGTATCGTGTCAGCAGATATCACACGTGAACGTGTCGTTGCCAGGTTGTTTTTTTTAAGCAGTGAGTGTGAACCATCCAGCTAAAACAATAGGTGGCAGCGGAGTGGACAGCTAGCTAGGACTGACCTGACAAACACATCAAACAAAGTCAGGCTCGCTATGCTAAACTAAGCTAACTCAAGCTAACTACGACCACTACTAACAAAAAAAACTAAAAATTAGCATCGTTTAGCCTCATTTAAAATCGCTCCCGTAGACGCCGATGTAGTATTTAAAGGCATCGCTGTTAGTGTCACGTACAAGAACACAACCTACGGGGTGTTTAGGGGGAGCTAGCTTGTGTTTAACTGTTTGACAGACAGGCCCTAAAAAAAACTCAACTGCCAATTTGGAAGAGAGGGGGTAAAGAGGGTAAAAAAAAATGGCATTCATTCGTCTGACACGAAGACACAACTGTCACCGGGGGCAACGCGTTGCAGAAACAAATCCCATTACGTCCACTTGTGCGTGTGCGTGTGTTTTAAGGGGGCGACGAGCTAATCACGAAAACACACAAAGTTATATTTAGCTAACCAGCGAAGCTAACGCCAAGCTAGCAGGCTAGTTCAGCGTTAGCGTTAACGTTAAAAAAAAAAATCATATTTCTCTTGTTACTTACTTTCATTTAAAACCTCCACCAGCTCGGCGCAGTTTTCACACATTGTTCATGGAGAGGAAAAAAAGCTGAGTCAAACCATCGCACTGGAAGCTGTTGTTGCCTGGTTGTTTTTAGGGTAAAAAAAAAAGGCCCAGTGGAGGGAGTGATTGGTGAAGGTTATCCCACAAAATTAAACCAGAGGGGGGGAGGGGACGACAAAGTGTAGAACGTGATTTGCATCCAAGCGAAGTTTGATGTGCACCCAAAAGTTAGGAGGCACTGGGAGGAAGAAACCGAGTCAGTGTCCAATCTGAGCGTTACTTGAGAGAGTAGACACAGCAGCCATGATGAAAAAGGAGGGGGGCGGGAGGGGGGACGCACTGTGGAGTGTTCGGGATTGTTCGTCGCTGTCTCCTCTGCCTCATTCGTGTTTCTTCGTTAGTCTCGCGATATCTTCCTCAAAGTAACGTACGAGCCTTCTTTTTTTCTCCCCCCTCTCAAGGACAACTAGTGCAGTAGCGTAATCATGGGTAGATATAACAAATAGAGAAACAGTGACCTTTATTTGGTTTATACATTTTTTTAATTATTAATATAAAAAATACGTTCTAGCAAAATAGGAGAAATATTTATGGCGATAATGTTTTGAAATGTACTCCTTTATTTTTCATGGTCTTGCCTCCTTTTACCCCTTTTGTATTTTAATGGTCTTGCATAGGTGATTGGAACATATTTGATTTTCTTTTCTTTTTTTTTATATCATGTTTACTTTGTCTGTTTTGTTTTCTTTCTGGGTTTTTTTTTTTCTCCTGATTGCGATGTTATATTGTATTGCTTGTGTTTTTTCCTCTACGAGCTTTTGTGTTTGTGGTATGTTCAATAAAGAAAACATGACAACTGCAGTGACAATATTGCATATTTTCTGTAATTTTTATCTTTAAAAAATAATAATTAAACGTTCAATAGTAATTTATGAAAATGCATATTTTTTTAAGGAGAAAAAAAATCTATTCCAACTGTGAGGATGTGTTTCCACTTTGTCTGAAATAGTTATTTATTTATGATGTAATTTATTTCACTTTATGTGCATCCTATCATTTCTTTTATACATATTTACCTAACGTATCTGTTTAATTTGAAGTATTACTGCTTATTTGTATCATTTCATTCTAAACTGATTTAAAAAAAATAAATAAATAAATAAAATCTGCAATGAAGGGTGTATCCTCCAGCCAATTCTTTAGATTCACAGCTGTGTTCTCATCCCCATTCACTCTCACTGAGCAGACGATATTTTATATCACTCGTTAAACCAGATTGAGGAACATTTAAAACCCTATTTTAACAGACATCTTCCTCCAGTTAGTGGAACTAATAACATTAATGATGGATTACTGTGATGCAATGTCTTTAAAAGTGTAATATTTTGTATATTATTTGTTGGTTGTATTATTTCCCCCCCGATAGATAAAGTGATACTTTTAACAATCTTTTATTCTTTATCTTTTGCACATTCCTGTACAACTCTTCAGCCATCTCTCACTTTATGTCCGTTATGTTTATATAGTATATATTATAGTCACTGTTTGTTTAGTTTATTATTTTCTCCATGTATGCACCTTATTCACCAAGACAAATTCCTCGTTGGTGTAAAATTCTTCTTGGTTATAAATATGTTTCTGATTTTTGGAAAAAAAAAAAGTAACAGCAAAGTCTGGGAACAACTCCCTGAAAAAAGGTAACTAACTCTTATCAGCAGCCAAACGTAACTCACATTTATTTTTTTTAAAGTTTTAAAGTTTAGACTTTATGTCATCATGTCAGGAAGCCGCAACATTCTTCGTCCCTTCCAGGTTTTTCGCTGTAAATCCTCCAAGGCTTTCGGAAGAAGCAGTCTCACACACTCACACACACTTTTTTTTTTTGTAAAAATAGCCAACTTTATATTCTCAGAGTACTAAGACAGCTTTACAAACAGGATGATATGCACACAGCCTTCCTTTCTCATCCAAACGCAGAGCGGTCACGACTCGACTCAGAGAGCCAGAGTGAAATAAAAATAAAAAAAACAAACACACCGACAAACCAAAATAAAAAAAATAAACAGACAACAAAGGAAGCAAGGAAGTACGTGTTGAACCCCCTTGAGCATCACATTCGTCCTGCGCCGTGCACGTGGCACTTTGACACCGGAGCAAAATCTGTCCACTAACCATCGCAAGTGTCTCAACATTATATATTACATATTAACAAATAGGAGAGGAGGTGAATTAAAAAATAACCTTGAACTCTTTCAACTTCATGCAGGTGTAAAAGAACCATGTGGCCAAACATAAAGCTTTAATTAGCAAAAAAGAATTAACAAAGCGATGGCATGTTACACACACAAAATCATTTGTATAAAATAAGTGTGCAAGAAAAAAAAAGAAAAAGAAAAAAAGAAACACGTGCCAGGATTGAGGGGCGTCAGGGGGACGATTCTCATTTACATATTGACATTAATTTGGTCGACGTACAACCGAGTGCTGGGGTCCTTCCTATGGCCCCCTTGTTCTCTTTTCTCTCTCACACACACACACACACACACTCGCGCACACAAACACACACAAACACACTTGAAAAGAAAACAACATATCAACAGGAAGCGTCCTTTGCTCTCTCTTGACCCCTACCCGCCCCCACACATCAGAGCTGTCTTTGTACACGCCGCCCGCCGCCGCTTCAGTCGCACATCTCCTCCGGCAGCTCGTGAGGGTTGAGGATGCCGGGCACCGACATCTGCAGCTTGTGTTTCTCCTCCTGGGCCTGACGCAGTGCCGTCTCCCTCTCCTCCAGGAACAAGTCTGTCGTGTCCTCGCCGGCAAACTCCTGCAGGAGCAAACACACGACTGTCAGCGTTCCGTTCGAGTTTCCACAAAGTCTCTCCATTAGGAAGTGAAATGATTCTGAGAGCCATGACTTCCAGCTAAGAGCTGCCGCCATTGTTAAAATGAAGCATTATACTACCAGACTTTATTGTGATCATCACTTACACAACAGATGGAAATTAGCATCAACTAAATAAACTAATAAAAGACCCCCTCTACTCAAATATCCCATTCAAACGTTAACGCAGCGCAGAGCAGAAAGTCCTCATTTCTTGCTTTCCCTGACTGCTCATGTGGTTTAGAATAAGGTTTTCATTAACGACACTCACCTTGATCTGCACGAGGAAGTCCCTCAGGTGCTCCTTGAAGGCGGGGATGTCCTGATTCAGGCTGAACAGACCCGTTACGAACACCTTCACCTGGGCACTGAACACAAGACAGGCGGGTTAGCTGCTGGTCTGCTAACGTAGCGCAGAAATGTCACACCGCCTCTTATGAACTCCCATTTCATAAACGACCACTTCATACGAATCGGGAGGAGTCTCAACCTGCTGCTT
Organism: Eutrigla gurnardus; assembly: GCF_963514095.1. Classification (NCBI taxonomy): domain Eukaryota; kingdom Metazoa; phylum Chordata; class Actinopteri; order Perciformes; family Triglidae; genus Eutrigla; species Eutrigla gurnardus. Next base: position 30,962,205 of record NC_139917.1, read on the forward strand.
TCCATCTACAGTCGGCCCTCTCTGCAGTCCAATATTTTTAAATGTATTGTTTAGAGGATAACAAAGACGACACAACACATACGATACATTTATGGACAATTACAAAGAGGCAAGAGAAAAATATATCAATAAAAGAACAAAAACTATACCAAAAATGTGGGTATATAAACAAAACAAACAGAGCCACACATGAGGAAATAAAAAGATGTTTAGAATGAGTACAAAGAAGTAACAGATCTTAAAGACCCATTAATTATTCCTTTAATCCCCGTATTTGGGTGAATCGTCTTGCATGAAAAAGCACCAAATATGTTCACGGAAAAAACACTGGCGGCTGGCTTCATCGCCCCCGTGTGGTGAGAAGTGGACTTACTCTTGCAGGTGTGGGAAGGCCGTCTTCAGCAGGTTGGCGATGTACTCCTGGATGTGTGCCTGGTTGTTGGCCGGACTGGCGGCGCTCAGAGCAACGCTGACCTTCCCCTCCTCCACCAGGTTAAACATGTAGGCCAGGATGGTGGCGTGCATGGTCAGCCCTAAGGACAGGAAGCACGCGGTCAACATCATTATAGGACATCACAGATGGCTATATATATCTTATTTACATATTCATAAAGTCATTGAGAAAATAAGGAGCGCCCCATCTTTATTCTTGAAAGTGTAATCTGGAGAGGAAATATGTACGACGGCATTGTCTGTAAAAAATAATGCGATATGAAATATGAAACTTAAGGCTTCACAGAGTGGTACATTTATGACATATTTATAACAAAAATCCACAGATTTATGAGAATAAATGTTTTGAGCTCCATCGCTTCACTTCGGAAGGTTTGATCAACTTTTTTTTACTCAAAAATTTGACTTTATAATCTCAGACATTTTTCTTTTGTAGATTTATGATCTTAAAATGTAGAATTTTAACTTATTAATTTAGTCATCTTTATTTTCATTATTTATCTTTTCTTTTTCTTTACTTTATTCCTGTACTTGCAACCGGAAATTTCACTACGTCTTATTTTGAAAAACATTTAACGTTTTATGTAATTAGCTTCAATTTCCCTTTTAATGTGGAGACAATGTTCACCCTTTCTGATACCCTTAAAGAAATAATAGGAAAACACACAAAAAGGTGATTTTTTTTTTCATCAGCATATTATCCCCTTTCAAATAAATTGATTTCTTCGTTAACCTAATAATAGTCGTCATAAAATATAGCAAACTTGAGATATATATATTAAAAACAATATTTAGAGTTTTGGAACTTTAAAAAGAGGCTATGATTCATTCCCCTACAAAGTCCCAGCTGTTAACTCTCTGTTAAGTCTCGTTACCGGCGGTGTGAGAGGTATCCGTGACGACGGAGAAGATGTGTTGCAGGACGTCACAGAAGTACGTCTGGTAGAAACTCTGCGCCGCCGCTTCCTCTCCGGACACGTTCTGCAGCAGCGTGTAGAGGATCTGCAGACCTGCAGGGACACGGAGACGCATCAGACCGGAACGCCCCACACATTAAAGCTGCACAATATCTGCTCAAACTGTCACGATATCATGTCAGCAGCACATGAGAATCAAGACTCCTCCGCCTCCTTTTAGTCTCCTGCATGCCCGAAAGAAACCAACCAATCAGAGCGGAGGAGGTCGAACGCAGCAGCCAATCAGCTTGTGAATTCAGATCAAACTGTCCCACTAGGCAGCATCAAATATTAAATCAAGATTCTTTTCAGAAACTTATTTTAGTGAACTGAGAAAGTTCAAACAAATGACTTGCTCCTGTGTTTTATTAATTATTATTATTATGTAAATAACCAAACGTTGAGGACGTCTTTTCCAGACATCTATTTTAATTAATGTGGGAAGTTTAAATGTGAGTAAAAGCAAACTTTTTTTTTTATCTCTAAATAGTGAAATCTTTGGCTGGCTGAATAAAAACTAAAATAAAATGATAAAGCCTTTTCTGTGTTTGTGTGAGCTCTCGGGCTCGATGGCGGTTTCAGACCTGTGTCGGCCACGTTCCTCATCGTGTGCTTGAAGGCCCAGATGATGGAGTCCAGGATCAGCTTGAACTGGGCCGGGGCGATGGACAGGAAGGCCGGGAAGCACTGGGAGGTGGCGGCTTGGAGGAGGTAGAAAAAATGGGTTCTGTGCTCCGGGAATTCTTCAAAGTCCTGTTGGCAGGAGGAGGAAAAGGTCTGTGAGCTTTGTAGCGGCGAGTGATCCCAGCGGTCGCTAAGCAACGGTTACAATGACACAGACCTTGTTGATCATGTTCAAAGTGCACTCGAAGACGGCATCGAAGATCTTGGGGATCTCTCCCGTGATGTGCACTCCCAGCTTGTTGACGATGGTTGCCATGGTGCTGAGGACCTCGGGCTCCCGGGCAGCCGGGACGTTCCTCTGATAGTCGATGAGCACCGCCTCCAGCAGGGGGGGCACGAAGTTCTCTCCCACCTGGACCACATCGACAACACATCCACCAAAAAATCATTATTTTATTTTTTTAATAAGATTGTAGCCGTTGTTTGCTGCAGCAGCAACTCTGAATATAAACGATGCTTATGAGCTGCTCAACTGCTAAAAAAAAACTAAAAGTCATGATAAACACAGATATAAATATAACACATTTAAAAGCTTTCCCATTGAAAGAATCAACTGTTGGAAAAAAATATAAATATAAGAAGCAGACTCACCATCTGAGGGTCGTTGGAGCGACTGACCCAGCCTGAGATCAGCTTCAACGTCTCTCTCTTTACCGTCCTCATACTCCTGATCAGAGGCTGCTTGGTCACCATCTCACCTGCACCAGCAGACACAACATCAGGAAGTTAAAGAACACCATGCAGAGAACGGGTTCTGGTCGCGTGGCTACACATCCAGCAGTCACAAAGAAAAACTAGGTCCCAAATGATGTGATCCTGGTCAAATACAGCAAAGTTTACACTTCGTATCAACTTATTAATATATGAATTTAATGTTTTCTGCTTTCTAAAATTTGGTAAACACCGATACAACCAACCGAATTAAACATTGCAGAAAATTGTTGGATAATGTAATACACAACTTAAAATGTAATGTAAAAAAACAGTGTAGATAAACTCTTATTTTACATGATGAAAAAGAAGTGCATATGTCTAAATTATATTTAGTAATAGGATAATAAACTCATTTAAACCATTCTGCTGTTTCACATACTCGCTGTGTGAGCTGGACCGAGTCCCGGTCTTAAATACGCTCATAAAAAAGGCTCCCGACGGGTTTAATTACGTCGTCAGAGCACAGACGGGCATCTCCCTTTCATTCCTGTGAATAAGCTCCGTTTTCATCCTCCATGAATCAACGCTTCATTAAAGATTACTGGCATCTACTACCAGTCCAGTGAATAAACGGAGCAGGAGCTCACCGTTGGTCTGGACGGCCGAGGAGATGTTTTCACTCAGACACTTGTAGACGTTGAGCATGTCCAGGTAGATCCGTCCCAGCTGGACGACGAACGGGTGACCCACAGCTTTACAGGCTCGGACGTTGGTCTTCAGGATGCTGCCCAGCTGACGCACCGTCTCCGCGTCCTTCAGGATGTCCACGTTCTGCAGCAGAGAGCGGGCGTTATGGCGGGATTTACAGACCGTTACATGAGAACACTGAGGTTCCTGGTGGCGTCCTCACCTTGGTGGCCTGCTGGATGATGCTGTCCCACACCTGGTTGGGAAGCAGCATGTACTTCTCTATCAGGAGCTCCTGAACCGCCTGGTCTGTCTGCGCCCCGATCATGTAGCCGACGGCCTCGTAAAACGTGTGCACCTGCAGAGACCATCAGAAACACATCAGTCAGGGCTCCTACACATTCTCCAAAGTCAAAACCAAGCACTTCAAGGTGCATTTCCATGCTTTTCCAGCCCCGTCATCACATACAACACACATTTATAGACCTTTATTCTACATCCAAGCACTTCTCAATCCTTGACTAACTAAACTGCAAGTGTTTTCAAGGATTTCCAGCACCCGTACGAGTCCAGCGAGACGGTCTGACCTGCTGTGGCTGCAGGTCACAGATGATGGTGTTGATGTTGTTGAGGATCTCGTCGATGAAGGGCATCACCTCGCCCACTTGAACCTGGACAAAATGACGCCGGCACTTCTGGGCGATCTTGATGAAGGTGTCACATGCCATGTCCTGCACGCCGTCGTGGGTCTCTGAGCGAAGAAGAAGAAGAACCAATCAAATTTAAAATAATCATAATAAATCATGAAACATGAGACAGAGCATGTTTTCAGTTTTATTAAATATTTACCTGACAAGCAGCGAATGAGTAAGGACGTTAATTTAACACAAACCACAAGCTTAAATAGTTAATTAAAGGATTGAAAACAAGCACTTCTTTGTCTCCTGCTGTCTTCTGGTCAGATCGTGGTTTCTATGTTTGGTAAAGTCATAAATCATTCCAGGAATCCAGTAAAAGCCATCACAATAAAAAAAAATACTAATGATGACAATTTAGTACATTTAGTGCTCGTTTTGTGCCGTTCTTAAACCTGTTTTTTTTATTCTGTTTTACTCTGTAGCACCTTGAGATTGTTTTTAACAATCAAAAGTGCATTACAAATAAAATCTATTATTGTTATTATTAATTACCCCAAAACAATAAATAAAACATCCCCTGCTGCTTAAACACACTATAGAATATAATAATCAATAAAATCTGATGGGATGTGATCTGATAAGATGGGATGTGATCTGATGGGATGTGATGTGATGTGATCTGATGGGATGTGATGTGATGTGATGGGATGTGATCTGATGGGATCTAATGGGATGTGATGGATCTGATGGGATCTGATCTGATGGGATGTGATCTGATAGGATGGGATGTGATCTGATAGGATGGGATCCGATAGGATGGGATGTGATCTGATAGGATGGGATGTGATCTGATGGGATGTGATCTGATGGGATCTGATGGATCTGATCTGATAGGATGGGATGTGATCTGATAGGATGTGATCTGATGGGATGGGATCTGATGGGATGTGATGGATCTGATGGGATCTGATCTGATAGGATGGGATGTGATCTGATGGGATCTGATGGGATCTGCGTGTCTCACCGTGCATGAACTCAAACAGCTTGTTGACGACGGTCTTGAGGAACTTCCAGTGGGCTCGGAGGAAGCGAGGATACTGGCCCACGATGTACATGATGTTGGACGCGATGATGGCCTTGTTGTCCTTCCCTCTTTTCTGCTCACACAAGCCAAGCAGGTCCTGAGAGAATATAAAACACACACCCAGCCCGTTAACACACACATCCTAACTCATACATGCATCATGTTCTGGGGTTTTTGTGTGTCCCACCTTGATGACGGTGACCAGGAACCTCTTCTCGTCCTCCTCGTGCATCGCCCCGCTGATGGAGCCGATGGCCCAGCAGAGCATGTTCAGGTTCCTCCACGACCACTCGGTGCCGTTCACCTGGTTGTGGAGCTTCTCCGTCATGATGCGTTCGGTGTCGGCGTAGTCCAGATGGGTCAGGTACACTGCAGACACGAGGAGGGGGAGACCGATCAGCCGTTAACTCGGGCGTCCTGCGTCTAATTTTATTGGTTGCTATTAATAACCACCAAAAGGAGGGTTCCTACACCTTTTCAAAAGTCAGATTCAAGCACTTCCAGGTGCATTTCCATGCTTTTCCAGCCCCTTCCAGCTGTGGTAAACTCCATCTTTGTATCAATCCAATGGTCAGTATTCAGTCTACTTATTATGTCACTTGTTCATCACATTAAATGAGATGTTATTGTCCTCTAAACAACCAACATGATGTTTGGAGACAGCTTTTTACAGAAGGACCACAAATGAAAGGAAAACTAATGTCACTCACATCCATGCACTTTTCAAACCTTGAAAACACCACCACTAAAATTCATGGATTTTCAAGGATTTCCAGCACCCATACAAACCCTGAATGAAAAGAAAATGCTGCCTTCTGACTAAAAGGAGAAAAAAAAAAGACTATCTAAATGAGTTTCTCATCAGAGTTCATATTCATCAGGGATTTCTTGACACAGTTCTGCATATATAATGAGCAGCAGGACTGAGGAGAACCGGGGAGGGAGTCTGGTGGCTTTGAAGAGAGCCGGTTAGAACAGTTCCCTGTTGGATCGGCCCGTCTGACGCCAGTGAAAACAATCTAAATATAGAACACACTAATGACAATCACGAGCAAAGCTTCCAAAATAAATCCACGTTACCCGAGGAGCCAGAACAGGAAGCCTTAAAACCCCACGTTTAATAGAAAGAACTAGCCTTTCTAACTCACAGGAAGCAGTCCGTACCGGGTCTGTGTGACTACGGATCACCTGGGCCTCGTGTGACCACGCCCCTTCATTTGCATATTTGACTTATCACCACAGACGTCCAGTAACTCACCGAGCGTCTCCCTCATGTTCTTGTAAAGGTTGATGGCGTCCGTGTCTTTCATGAACTCCCGGACCACCTCGCCCTGGTCGTTCTCCACAACCAGCACCTCCTCGGGTTTGGCCATGCGGCTCACCATCAGCAAGCGTACCTGCAGGACAAAGAGGAGGAGGAGGAAGAAGAGATGGAGGAGGAAGAATGAGGAGGAAGAAGAGGAGGAGAAGGAAGAAGATATGGAGGAGGAGGAGGAAGAATGAGGAGGAGGAGGAAGAAGAAGAAGGAGGGGGGAAGAAGAGATCGAGGAGGAGGAAGAATGAGGAGGAAGAAGAGGAGGAAGGGGGAGGTGAGAGACAAAGACGGATGAATAACTGATAAAAACATCACGTGTGTAAAAGTAAATTAACCAGCTTTGGATTGACGTGTGTGTCTGTGTGTGTGCGCGTGTTGAGGGTGTGTGTGTGTGTGTGTGAGCGTGTGTCTGTGTGTTGAGGGTGTGTGTGTGTGTGTGTGAGCGTGTGTCTGTGTGTGTGTGTGTGTTGAGGGGGTGTGTGTGTGTGTGTGAGCGTGTGTGTCCGTCCCACCTGGGAGAGGACGGGCAGGTACAGGTGTCTGCGTGGCGGCACGTCGGACAGCAGCGGGCTGCTGGAGGTGGCGAAGGGACTCTCCCTGTAGAGCTCGGCCGCCAGGTGGTTCCAGTACTCCAGACAGATCTTAAAGATCTCCGTCTCCTCCACCTCCGACACCAGCAGCATGAAGTGCAGGGCCTGATGGGGGGGGACGAGCAATTAATTTTAAAATTAAACACAGCAACAATAATCGCTTGTGTGTGCAACTTTGATTTAACATTGATCACCTGAGTCTCCGTGCACTCGGCTTCATCTGAGATTATTAGATCTCTGATTAACTACAGTAAAATACAGGGTTCCTACACCTTCTCCAAAGTCAAAATCAAGCACTTTTCAAGCATTTCCAGGTGCATTTCCATGCTTTTCCAGCACCTTCCAGCTGTGGTAAACTCCATCTTTGTATCAATCCAATGGTCAGTATTCAGTCTACTTATTCTGTCACTTGTTCATCACATTAAATGAGATGTTATTGTCCTCTAAACAACCAACATGATGTTTGGAGACAGCTTTTTACAGAAGGACCACAAATGAAAGGAAAACTAATTCCACTAACAGATCCACAGAAATATAATCACCAACTATTTTCATCATCTGTTCATCATCAAAAGTCATTTTTCATAAAGAAATGTCAGAAAATGCTGTTTTCAGTCCCTCAGATATGGAGATCTTCTTCTCTCTGTTCTATCATAGATGTCATCACATACAACACACATTTATAGACCTTTAGTATAAATCCAAGCACTTTTCAAACCTGGAAAACACCACACTAATATTCAAGGATTTCCAGCACACTTTTGAGGAAGCTTTTTCTGCCCTCAACATATCAAGTCTCCTCTAGAAACAGTGATCTGTATTTTTTCTGGCCCTCTCTGGAATCAGTCCCAAATCAAAGTCACTGCAGTACTCGGTACAACACAGGTAAGGAAAGACCGGAGAGAGGCAGGAAAAAAGGGAGTCAAGGACCCTAAAGCAGAGGCAGGAATGACTAGAGAGCTGTGGGTGTTTAGTTTTTCCAGTGTCTGGGCGTTCCTACCTCCATGAGCGTCTCTCGCAGGTTGGGCCTCTTCTCGATGAGCTGGCCGTGTTCCTTGAGGAAGGTGCAGAGGAACAGGCTGAGGTTCTGGATGAAGTTCTGCTCGTCGTCCTTCCCGTTGGAGTAGGCCACCCTGATGTTGGTGTTCAAAGGCAGCATCTGACCACGCCACAAAAAAACACAAACTCAACACTTATTTTACGCTTTATTTTGTCTCATTTGCATTTTAACAGCATTATTTAAACGTGTCACCACTGAGACAGCAGTACCTGAGACAGTAAGCAAAGTTGTAAATATTATTGTACAAGATGCTGGATAAAAAGACCATTAAAAAAAGAAAGCTTTAGCAGGTGTGTGTGTGTGTGTGTGTGTGTGTGTGTGTGTGTGTGTGTGTGTGTGTGTGTGTGTGTGTGTGTGTGTGTGTGTGTGTGTGTGTGTGTGTGTATAGACCAGGAGGCTGTAATCCCTCAAACAGGTTTCAGATTAGATTGATGGATAATTAGCCTGCCCTTTAAAACATATTTATAGGGAAATATTAAAATCATATTGAAGAGTCTGAGAAGAGTGGAAGAATAAAAACTGTAAGAAGGGTGGTGGGTCACATGACTCTTCATTGATAACATAAACCTCCATAGAAAACATCACCTGTGATAAATAAATAAATAAAACTCTTCCACTGTCCACAATGACAGCAGCAGCAGGCAGGTGGCGCCGTTTGCATGTCATCATGATTTGTTTCCAGAGAGACCCGTTCTTAAATTCAAGAGTTCAGATGTTTGATGAGTCATATCCAAAGCATTTGCGCCGGCCGAAGCCTGATCCCAGATATGAAACGGGGCTACAGCGGAAGCAATATCGCACCGAAAACCGTCTCAGAGGAGCCATATCAGCTCTAATCTGTAAAAAACTGATTTTATCACTTTATATTCTGCATCTGTGCACTCTGGCTGTATTACTGTGTTACCCCCCCCCCTCCTCAGCAGTTAAAATGTAGTGCAACTTCCATCTGTGCCGCCCGAGTGTGTGTTTGTGTGTGTAATAACAGAGTGCACATGTAAGCGTGCTCGTGTGTAATCATAGTAGGTTTTAAACAGATTCCGACATAATCACAAAAACACAAGATGCCTCGGTAATGTTGGTCTGAGGCACGCCGCCGCCACGCCGTTATTTACAGAAACGTCCCAGAGAGAAGTGCGTGACGTGAAACACGTCGGTGGTGTGAAGCGGTGGAACGTGAACCGATAGTTGAGTTTCTTTTGCTAGTGGGAGGGTTCATTTAAAAATTAATTCCAATAAAATCACTGATGACCTGTTTGAAAAAACGTTTTCCGTAACCTAATCCAAGTATCGTAATATTAACGTAACGTAAAGTGATTACTTTCTCTTATCACCAAATATGCAAATAAAACGTTACGGTTGTTTTCCCAGCTATTCCTTCCTTTAATAGAATGAACTAAAGGCTGAGTTATGCTTCTGCGTCGACAACGCAAGGGGGCTTGCGGACCCCTTACGTCCTTGCGGACCCCCCTTACGTCCAACGCAAGGGCCTGATGTGTGCCTCCCAAAAATCCTAGACGCGCGTCGAGGCGACGCAACACCAACGCAGCGGCTTTGGCTGTGATTGGTCCACTAACTACATCCGCTGGAGACCGCTATCCGGTTTCCACTCATAAACACCGCCATTTAAACTTTTAAAAGGCTACTTTTATTGTTCTCACCTCGTTTTATTGTTTGCACCTCGTTTTATTGTTTGCACCTTGTCGCTTTTGCACAAAGAAATAAAACACCAAGTTCTGAAAAAATGTGGATGTTTAAAGCCGGAAAGTAAACAAATACGCTATAACGAAGCTTACGATGATATACGCCAAGAGTCTCGGTCGGTCGGTCAGTCTTTACAAAAAACATAGCGCCCTTTCCCGGTGTGGCTTTGAATTGCATTTCGACACGTAAACCCAACGCAGAACCATCACGGTCTCCAAGCAACTGCGTGGCCGTTGCGTTGCTGTTGCGTTATCACTACGCGGAAGCATAATCAGCCCTTTAGACTTCAATTAAAACTGCCATCAATTAACTGCGGTGTGACGTCGAGTCTTTGGACGATGACGGTATTTTTCATAAGCTGCACTGCACCGTGAGGTTGTTTCCTTTTAAATATTGTCTATATTTTCAGCCAAAAGAAAGCATTCTTTGAACTCGAGGCTGTGATGGTGATCTGGAAAACATTTCCCTCCAGACTAGAGCTCTCGTGAAATAATAATTGTATCCTAATTACGTAACCATGTATTCTTCTTCTGATCGACGTTCAGAGCTTTTTTAAATCCCCCTGGTGGCGGGTCGCACACATAACATGTCATCATCGATGTCATGTCATCGACGCTGCAGGACAGAGGGAGGGATAATCCCAGGAGGAAACGGCCGTTTGATAATCACCTGTTTGAGCTGGCACATGGTGAGGGTGAACTGGTTGACGAACTGCTCCTCGTACTGGTTGACGCTCACACCGGCGATCTCCGTCAAACATTTCAGCGTCACGTTGCGGAACATGGGCACGTTCAAGAACTGAAACATGCGAATAAATCAGTCAGAATAAAAAAAAACAGTGTTTAAAGCCGTCGGAGCAGGTGAGTGAGGATCGAGTAGTTCTCAGGAATGTATGACAAATTAAATTAGAGCTACACATAACACTAGTTATCTATTTTTTCACGTTTAATTCATGGATTTCAGTCAGACGTCGCAAGACAACATGCTTTAACATCTAATCAGTCATCAGCTGATCAATCAATGCTTCACTTTTTGATTTAGTGGGTGTGAGCATGAGCCGGGTTACCTTGTAGACCAGAGTGCTGATGAGCTTGGTCTCGAAGATGTAACCTAAAGGAATCCAGTTCAGGAAGCGGAGGAGAGTCTCCAGTGTGGCGTGGACCAGCGGTGCATTCTGGGAGTTTTCCTGAGGAGATGAAGAAGAAGTTGAAGAAGAAGTTGAGTGGTGCTTCCTAAGCCATCAGACACTGGGAACAGCTTGGTTGTGGACTCAGTCTTACCATCACAAACTGGCACAGCTGGAATATTTGGGAGAACTCGTTGCACATGCTGAAAGACCAGAGATTAATGATTAATCACTCAATTACAATCAATGATTTGGCTGATTTCTAACACAGTCCGCTGGCTTGCAGTTCTGTTTCCTAACTCTAAACTGTATTGAGCTTTTTAACATTAGTAGGAGTATTTTCTTTTTAATTGCTGTCGACTCTGAAACGTTTCCTTCTGTTCTCATTCACCTGCCTCTCTCTACTTTATCAGTATTTTGAAAACTTTATGGGTACCTCCATCCAGGACAGACTGATTAAAACATGTAACGTGAGCCAACGAAACATTGTGATGAAGAAAATCTGACCCCTTTAACCGCACCAGAGTTAAGAATTCAATTGATTTTAGATTAAATGTTAAAATGAAACTACAAGCTTTGGAAAAGGCCAACTACGTTCTACGGATGTGATCTGGATAAAACACAAAAACATTCTTTTAACCATTAATATTAATTGTTTTATATCTTAAATGTAACAATATGTCGGAGCCCACGTTCTTGTCTGGATTTGATACATTTTCCAGCAGAAGTAGACGACAACAACACAACTCCACAGAGGTCACAGTGCGTCGCGGTGCGTCGCTCACCTGTCTTTCAGGTGCTTGGCCTTCACCTGGGTCATCTGGCCGCTGGAGAAGTCAAAGACCTCCTCGCTGAGCAGCTTCAGGATGATCATGTTGTTCTGACAGAGACTCTCGCTGGTCCGACTGGCGCCCACGATGTCGCTGATGAAGGTGGGCCAGTGTTTGGGCCACTCCTGCTTCAGGATCTGAAAACCAGAGAAGAAGAACTTCCACATTAAAAACCGGCCTCTTTCGTCACATCGTGGGTTATTTTCGTCCCACAAACGATCAACAATGTCCAGGCTCACCTGTACGAGGATCATGTTGAGTTTGGAAATGTAGACGCCCTCTTTCTGCAAGGGAACATCACAAACATCAGCATCGAGGGGCACAAAGTTCATTTAGGTGTATGTTGGCGTTATTAATGAGACGTCACCTCCATGTTGGCCGGATCAGAAGACGTCTTGATGATCAACCCGACGACGTACTTCTTGATGCCTGAAAATACATCAACGCATTTTCACATGGAAAACCTAAAGAGCATATTTTTCTGACAGTGATCTGTTTATTATTATTATTATGCATAATTGCACTGTTTGCAGTTACATTTCCACTGTTGTATTGTTGTTTTTACTTATGTCTCACATGCTGCCTTTTAAACTACACCGTTTTTATACCATTTATCTATTTTCTAAATACTAAAATGCTACATTCTTTGACATTCTGTGGACGGCAAACCCGTTTCTTTACTGTGCGTCTGACAATAAACCCTTTGAATCTTAATGTCGTCAAACTCACCTTCACACTGATTTCTGGGGAGAATCTTCCAGCGTGTTTTGATGACCGTCTCCAGAATCTGCAGCGCATAATACTGAGGGGAAAAGTCAAGACAGGTTAGAGACCTGTTCTTTACATCAAGAGCTAATTAACAGCAAACGAGGGGTCAACCACAATGTTATGGTGTTTGAGGCCGTCTCCCCGGTGATGTCACACATAAACCAGGGACAATAACGGGTTTGATTGAGGACTACAATTACCAGAATAACCGTCTGCTGGTGGGTTGACTGGCCGTTAAGCTTCACTTTACATGTGGAATTCAACCCGCCTTTGGTTCACGTTTGGTACCTACTTTGGTTTTCATGTTCTGGGAGAACTCCAGGATGGTGTCGACCCGCGTCCAGGCGTCCGGGTGGTCCTTCAGGTTGGTGAGGACTTCCTGGGCCACTCGTTGCTGCAAGAGACGGCGAATCTTAATCAGATACGTTTCCCCTACGATTACACCACTATGACTGACCCAGGCGTCCCACCTGACAGCTGCACAGCCAAGCAACAAATACTTCATTTAAGCTTCTAACGGGTGCTGGTCCTCCTCACCTGGGAGCCGATGTCGTGGTACATGGAGTTGACAACATTGTCCAATAGGTTGATGTCTAGTTTCTGACTGAAGTCCAGCAGCTGTCTGGCTGGGTGGTCGGCCAACATCGTCATTTCTGCTGGCATAGAGCTTCTGAGGGAAGGGGAGGAGAAACGTGTTCAACCTTCAGCCACATGACTGAAACATTCACTCATATAAGCTGCAATCACTGCATACATGTTTACCACACATTGTTTTATATACGTTTTATATTTTAACCAGTTAGTATTTTAGATTCTCATTCATTTACTTGCATTATGTTTCTTTGGCAACGATTGCTTCTCTCTCATTGCCATTTGATGATAACTTTAAAGTACTTTAAAGTACTAAGTAGTTAGTAGTTTTACTAAGTAGTTTATATTAATTAAACTAGGCAACGTGACATTTAATCAGTGGATGAAAGTAACTAGTTAGTATTTCCTTTTTCTTATTCTTTATACTTCTACTCTACTATATTTCAGAGGGAAATATTCCACTATTTTTTCCTAGGGGTCATAGATAACCGATATTTGAAACAGATATTTGTCAGTAGTAAAAAAAAATTGTCAAAAAGTGTCAAAATTTAAAATAACACAAACTCTTAACATAAAATGTGAAATTCACAGAATGTTTAAACATGACCTGAACACCAAAGTGAGCCATCAGCAGCGTTTTTTAATCAAATAGTTCCCTGAAGTTTACTCAATATAAAATAAATAAAATAAAGACCAGACTGCGGCGAACCCAAGTAGCACCTTTTAGATTAAATCATTTTATCAAATCGTCTTAAGAAATGACCGATAACCATAAAAAAACTGAGTATCACCCCTATTTTTATATTTTTTTAGTTGTAGCTGTAGTTACACATTTATTTTCCAGTCAAATTTTAACATGTAAAGCATCAGTTTAATTAAGCATTCTTAGAGATTAAAACACTTTTACATAATATACATGCATACATACACACAGTCTGGGTGGGGTCATTGATTAATTAAGTACATTTTGATGCTAATACTACTTGAGTCAATGTACTTGTAATGGAGTACTTTCATACTATGGTATAACTACTGTTACTGGAGTAAAACATGTCTCAATGCTTCTCCCACCACTGCATTTAATGAACGCGTTCATATTAAAATTAAATTAGGGCATTTAAATCGGTTGAGTGATCATTTCGCGTTTAGTAGCGGGTTAGTCAAGTTATTCTCGTTCAGCCTTTTAAAGAAATGTGTCCCAACAGTCAGGCCTGTCGCTTCAGCCAGCCCTCGTGGTCCAATTATGACACCCATTGGAATAAATCACAATCGTCTAAAAAAAAAAAGAGGGTGAAACAGCGACCCCATCTGGCTCAGTGAGGGAACGCGTAGTGCTGCGACCCACACAAGCCGTCTGATAGACCAGCTTTCTATCTAATTAAAATGCGTGGGCTAACAGATCATGAAGATGCCAGCCCCCCCACTACACCTACCCCACCCCGGCTACAATGAGTAGTGTCCCGCTCGGTCCGGTAACCGCGCTAGTTAGCCCCCCTCCTAGACAAACACGCCACAATACTTTTGAACCCGACGGATGCTAACGTTAGCCTCCACGCTGGGTAAGTTAGGTTACTGTTGATCGGGCTTAACTTACCTGGTGTGTCCCCCGTCCGCTCGTCGAAAACAAGTGTTGTGGTCAACCGATAGTCGAAGACCGGAATATTAATACTCCTATTTCTTCTTAAAAAAATAATAATGTATAACGTTATCTCATGGCACACATTTGGACTGCTCCCCAATCCTTCGATAGCAAAAAAGAGCTAACGTTAGCTTTCGCGGATGACACCAAGCGCTGATTTTAAAAAAAGAAGCAAAAACCGTTACGTTGGATACTTATCGATTGTCGTCGAGCGTTAAAAAGCTTTCCGCAGATAATTCGCAGCCTTTTTTTATTCTTTTGTTTCTCGTCTTCAACCGGCCCGAAACATTTATCGTTTCTTTCTAGCTATCCAAAAAAGTGATTACAAGCCGACTCTCCCAGCCAGGCTATTAGCTTAGTTAGCGTGCTAATGGTAAAAAGTCAATGATGATTCAAGTCTGCCTTTGGCTAATGTTAAGCTAAGCTAACAACACAAGAGTCACACTTATTTTAAAGAGCGGTAATTCCGGGTCATAATCACGAAGTAAAAAAAAAACAAAAAAAAAGAGTCTCGTTTTTATTTGTCGGGCTCTAATTCGGCACACACTGTTGGAGAGCAAGAGGTGTTTTAATGCGTGCAAGTGTGCTCTTCCTCTAAGCTCATGCTTCCAACCACGGACCGGTTGGAACCGGTTGAGACCGGGATATTCATTCTCGGTGTTTCGGCCCGTCGCGCGCCGCGTAAAATTTGGACTATGTACCCGCCCATTCGGCGCGCGATTGGCCAGGCCGGGACGCCGTCGTCACGCGGTGTCGTAGGCTGGGTGGAGCTGTCAATCAGCCTCCCCTCCCCTTTCTTTTGCTGCGTTCAAGTACCAGTCGGAAGATATCCACTTCCTTTTTTTTTTATCGAATTACGAAGCGTTCAACTGCTTTGCTTTTTTATAAAGAATATATATAAAATATGTATTTATTCAGAACATTTATATTTTTAGATACATACCTTTAGGCTATATCGAGTTAAGTTTATATTATAGATTATGTACACAAGCAACAGCTAACGCACCTTACTTCAAAATAAAGACTTACGTACCATCCTTTTCTGAATCTGTGCTCTTGTCCTGATATTGAAAGGTTCACCACAACCGGAGCCCGGGTATCAAAATTATCTTCGAGTACGATTGGGATTTGAGGTGGGGAGGGGCGGTGCAGTGTCCGAGTCGGCAACTCGTATTTACCATAATTCCAATAGCACGTGAAGGCAGCTGGCCTCAACACGAATATCAAAAACACACAGGAGCTGAATAACGACAAGTAACTTCAATTCAGTGAAAAAAAGATGACGTACATTTACTCCAGTACTGAACTCAAGTAACAGTATTCACATTTGATATCTTTTCTGGCTTTTCTTACTTTTTTTCTTTCCAGTTGTGCTGATTTTGATTGTTTGTAACAAGATGAAATGTTCCTTTATGGATAAACTATAAAAAAAATGGTAAATCATCACCACAAATGAGTATTTTTAATACTTTGCTCATAATACTTTTACTTGTCGTTTTTCTTTCCACAGTGTGGTATTAGTTCTTCTCCTAGCGTGAAGTATCTGAATACCGGTACTTAGTTGTCAGTTTTTGGTTGTCCAAACATGAAAAAGGTTATGACAAAAAAATATTACAATAAATATGACTTAATATTTGGTCATATATGTCATGTTGTAGTCTTTTATCATGTCAACATCAAGTGAGAGCCATAAACATTACACAAACGTGATTATTTTATTATTAACATCGTGCCTGCATGACAATAAAATAAATAAAACTGGTCACAGAGCAGTGTCTTTATTATTGTTATAACTTTTCATTCATTGAAATGATGCCTTTTAATGGAAAACTTATTTTTTGTCACAGTGGGAAAAATAATAAAAAATTCCATTTAGCTGCTTGGGTTTGAAAACGTCCAGCTGCGTGTCCCAAACAGTGGTGGAAGAAGTATTCAGATCTTAATAAAAGTATTAATACCATGTGCTTTTCCCTTCATGACAAGTCAAAGTGTGCAAGTTCCTCCTGAACTCATCACTCGTGCTGCATTTAGAAATCACACAAGCACCTATAAAAAAGGTAAAAACAGGCTGCCTTTGTGTTGAGCAGACAAAAAAAACAGCCACGCTATTTTAAACCCGTTCATTTGTGAGCTTAAAGTACAAACCGTTTACGTTTTCACTGCTTTAACAGAGCACATTTATTATTTGTTGTTGACCAGTGGTAAACTGGTGCTGAAATCCAAGTAACCATGACAACCACTCTACGAAACAGAGGGGAAACCACGTGAAAATAACCCGGTAAAGAAAAATACAGTGTGGGAAAAACATACAACAAAAACTCCCCTGATATTCAATGACTTGGTCCAAAGAAGAAAAGATCAAATCCTCTGACTTTCCCCGCCTGGAAACTACTTTTATAAAATTCCCTGATATTCCAGAAATTGGGAATCCCTGTCTGATAGAAAAGATGTGCAGTCTATGGCTATATATATATTTATAACTTATCTATGAAATCATCTCTTATGTGCTCAGAAATGAGAACAAATTGATCAAACAATAATATAATAATGAGTTACCAGTGTAGCATAGTTACTATTTTAATCTAAGAGAATGTCTTGTCTAGATTAATCCCCTCCCTCGGCTCTGTATTTAACTTTTTATAATTATTTTAGGACCCCTTGTTAAGATGTTTTTTTTAATATATATTAATGTTAAAAAATAGCTCAAGTACTCCAAAGTACCATTTGAGAAATACTGATTGAAGAATAAGAAGCCTCCTCTCTCCTCACTGGAGTTGCTCAGCCTTTTGAACCTCTTGCATCATGACGTCTGATGACATCACTCCCGTGCTTCCTGCTGTGCGGCGTCAGCGGCGTCGTGCTCGCTGTCATCCGAGTAGTCCTCGTGGTCGTCTGAGTAGTGGTAACTCTCACCCGAGTCGTCATCGTCTCCACGGTACTCTCGGTCCGAGCGCTGGCCGCCGGCGTCCTCTCCTCCTCCGCTGAGGCTCCCCTCGGTCCTCCTGTCTGGATCTGGATCCGGATCCACGTCTTCATCGCCCAGGAAGACCTTCCTGTAGTGGACAGGTTTGTAGCCCATGTCCGGCTCCTCTTGGTCACTAAAAAACATGGAGAACACATTTAGCTCTTATTCCAAGTCATCACACAAACTACTTTCTAATTTTGCAATTACTGTACAAATATTTTACATTTATATTTGATACATTAAACCCAGATACTTTAACTTCTGCACTAATTTAGGTCTTATATTCTAATTATTTTCTAATTTTTATGAGATTTATTCACAACAAAAGCTTCTCTGTAATTGAGAATAAACAAGAAAGTTCTACTATCCGCTTGTTGTTGACATTGTTGGGATTTATAGTTGAGAGTGTGGTGGTTTCTTCCCAGACTCACCTCTGCTTGCTGCTGCTGGACCGGGAGGCTCGCTGTGCTGGTCCTGGGTCTGTCGCCATGCTGCTGATAAACTCCTCAGTCAGGTCACATCCATGTAGGGCGTCCGTGAAGCGCTTCTCCGCCGCCTGCTTGGCATTCCTCTGTTATCAGAGCAGGTCAGCCGGTCAGCGTAAAACAAGTCCTTACTGTTATTATTATTAACTATTCAAATAAAGTCATGTGGACTTTCTTTTTATTATTACTATTATTATTATTAATGTTATTTATTAACTAATTTAGTTTTTATTCATTTATTTTGTGCTCCACCTCGACCTCTTGTCTTTCATTTATATTTCTGTATGTGATATGTATGTATTTATGTGTACATATGTATATGTGTGTGTATGTATGTATTTTTAATTTTCTTTAAGAAGATGTGCTGGATAAACTCCCAATTACGATTTCAATAAAAATGTTAATGAAAATGTAAAAAAGGTATGTAATGTATTTGTAAAATGTTATATTGTTTTATTTATTCAGTCAGAATTTCCCAAATCACTTATCACATTCAAATGTTCTGACTGTATGTTTGATGCAGGAGCATCATTTAAACCTATTATGTGCTAATCATCCAATTAAATTGTTCTCTCGAGCAACTCAAGCAGAGTGCCATCTAGTGGGCTGTCGACGTACTACAGCATGGTTGGGTGTAATGAAAAAAGACCAGTTAGGTTTGTGTATCACAGAGCCAAACGTTTGTGCCTTTAAACTGAAATGAAATGTCTGAAATCACTCAACTAACTTCATGTCTCAGATCAGCTCTTGTGATCGGAAGCTTTTATTCCTTTTTACCACGTTAATGTGGTAATTTACCCACAAATCCTAGCGTTGTGACGGTGTGATACGCCGGTGTTACGTTTTTTTTTCTAGCGGCCCAAATTCTTTGCCAGAACTGCCAGATTGCCTTTTAAGTGTGTTGTCACACAGAGGATGGGGATGTTGGGGATGTTGCGTCGTCATGGTGACGATGCTCACCTGTGCGACCTGCTCCAACAGCAGCGGCCTCCCCTTCACCCTCTGCTGCATCTCTTTGATCTCCTGCTGGTACTCTCTCCTGCGCTGGAGCTCCTGCTTCCTGAAAAACACACAGAATTGTGGGTCGTCGTTGCGGTTCACGTTTTTGACGGCAGTCGCCGTGTTGCTGTTGCCAGGGTTACCTGAATTCCTTGAGCTTGGTGGGGTGCGTCTGGGAGAGAGCCAGGTGGGGGTCGTTGGCTTGGGCTCGTTTCAGCACCAGCTTCTGCAGCTTCTTCTCCCTCTGCTTCTGCGTTTCCTTCCAGCGCTCCTCCTCCTCCTCGGCCTTCCTCCTCTGCTCCAGCACCTTTCTGCTCAGGAAGACAGTCTGATCAGGGGGTTTCGAGGGGGGGCAGCTGACTTTGGGAGGGCAGATAGGAGGTGCAGCTATGGCTACAGGGTTTTGGAGTTGGTGTGAGGACACAGAAGGGGACGAGGAGGGAAAAGGAAGGAGCTCCACACTGAATTCCTCCTGCAGGGATTTCAAACACAGACGGTAACTGTCGTGGGTCCGTCTCTATCTCAGCTACTGGCGGAAGTCCTACGGCGGTACCTCACGGCCTCCCGGCGCTTCACGCTGGCGTCCGTGACCTTGTTGGGCAGCAGCTCCAGGCTGCCGGAGAGGGACGAGCCGAGGCTGGAGTCGGCCCTGCGAGCCGGCCCGGGGCTGAGGTACGGCCAGCGCGTCACCCGAGGGCTGGTCTGCTCCTTCTCGATGTCGGCCAGGACGCGCTCGCGGTGCGACGTGATGCGCGACGTCCTCAGCTCGAAGGGTTCGCACGCCGTGGTCGGCTTCACCTCCTTCTGCTTCTCCAGGTGCTTCTGGAAGCGTCGGTAGCTGGCGTCGAAGTCGGGCACCTCCTTGTTGATGTTGGGTCTGTGCGAGAAGTCGTCGTTGTGGCCATCGTCTTTGGTCTTCTTGCGGCCGCTGAGTCGCCGGGCGAGCATGCTGGGAGGCATGGAGGCGCTGTGGAGCATCTCCTGAGCTCTCATCTGCATCTTGATGGAGCGGTACAGCTGCTCCTCCTTCATCTGCTCCCCCGTGGCCGCTGCGTACACCGCCTTGGGCACGGGCTTGGCCTTGAAGGGTCTGACCCGGTCCTGGTCGGATGCTTGTGGCGGGTGATGATGCAGCTGCTTCTGCTCCTTCTTCAGCCGCTCCCTCTCCAGGAAGCTGAAGGGCTTCTGGGCGGCTCGAGGGAGCTGATCTTCTCGCTCCTTCCTTCGCCGGCGCTCCTGCAGCTCCCCGTACAGCGGGAGGTGAACGTGAGCCGGCACGGGGCTGGCGCGGAACTTCCTCTGGCACTCCGACAGCTCCTCCAGCTGCCGCCGCAGGTCGGCGTTCTCCTGTTCGACCTCCGAGCGCGTCTTGATGCCGCGCTTCCGCCTCTCGGCCTCACGCAGCATCATCTGGAAGGGCTTCGGGATGGTCAGCCGGTGCCTCCAGTGCTCCTCCTCCGGGGCTTTGTGCTCCAGCCTCTTGTGACCTTTGCCCCGCCGCGGTGTCCGCTGGTCGGTGGGCAGGCTGTGCGTCGAGGCCGACGACGGGTGGCGGCCGTGAGGCGACAGCTTGAAGTCCTGCCACATGTTCTTGATGTGTTCCTCGGGAGAAAAGAGGAGGCCTTTCTCCACGTCGTTACCGGCAGCCTCATCCTCGTCTTCCTCTGAAGAGTCCGACCGTCCGGAGCTCCTCCTGAGTTCGATGGCGGAGTGTGACTTCCTCAAACGGCGTGAAGCTGCTGGACTGCTGATTGACCACGGGAGTCTAGGGGGGAAATCAATCAATCACTGACTGCTACGACCAAAGCACCGAATACAGAACACTCTATGACTCTCTATACAGCTGAGCAGAGAAGTCACTCTCCCTCTGTGTGTGTTGTAATCTCAGCTTCTGTGTGCTTTGTTTACATAGCGGGCTAACGGGCGTAACGTAGAGCCCATCCTCAGGTTCCCCTCTGGTTAGCTTCGTTCCTGTTGCACTGTTAGCTGCAAGCCGCCGACTCAGCTGTCGCCATGTTGAGAGCCGTGTGGATGCAACAGAAATGCTGTGAACTTGGAAATTAAGTGGAATTCTCCTAATTCATAATATCAGTTTATAATAAATCATCTCACAGGCAAATTAAATTACCTTCAAGGTTTCTTTATTTAAAATTCTCTCTCCTGATTGAGATCGTTGATACAATGTTAGATTATTAGTTTGTATCTGTTTAAATGTCTGGATTTGTCATTAAAATAATAAAGGAATAATTTAAAAAATAAAGATAAAAAAGAACATCCCGGCACGAGAAGTTCACTCTGGTTCAGATCCGGACTACAAACCCACCTGTGCCTGCCCGTCTCCAGCATGGTCATGTCCAGCGGCTCCATGGCCTTCAGCTGCAGCTTCCTGCGGTACATGCTCTCCAGCTCGGCCATGGTGCGAAGGTGGGCTCTCTTCAGCTCCTCCAGCTTGCTGTAGTACTCCTCGTTGGAGAAGAAGATCTCACTCAGATCCAGGCGGTCTCCTCTCGCTCGGGGGTCGGCCATCACGAGGGGACCGCCACGGCCCACGTAGTCCTCCTCATCGCAGAAATCAGAGCCCGAGTCCTCGTACTCCAGCTGAAAAACGTCAGAAGCTCTGTCAAGCTCGGTTGCCAAGAAGTGGCAATTTCGTAATCTGTATAGACCCCCGTGACCTCAGGGTCAAAATGACCCGCCTTCACTAAACCCCCCAAAATAAAAGCAGCTTATTTGAGTTTTAAAATCTATTTTTGTCTGAAGAAACAACTTGTCATTCACCACAGATTGTGTGAATACCTGAGTTTTCCCTCTTCACATCCAGGAGACGCCACCCGTTTCTACCACACTGTCAAGTGTATCATTGTTTCCTGTATAGGTGATGAGCTAGATTTGTATTGCATTTTTATTTATCCCAATAATTCAGGTTATTTTTTACAGTTTATGTGGAATTATGAATAAAGGGCCAAATTTCACTTTTTCACATGAATGTCAATCTAGGAAATTTCATGAAATTTCAAGTTGAAAAAATATCATTCATGGGATTTTTCTCTGCTGTTAAACACAGTTGCGGGTCATTTGGACCCGACGACAACAGGAGGGTTGAGCAACTGACAAGGTGATGATGTTGACGATGGACTGACGTGATGTGATTTATACATCATGAGTTTCCAGCCTGTTGTACTTTGTGGTGACTGCAGGGTTTTGAACCAGCAGGCCTCCCGGAGGAGCAAGCAGCCTTGCTCAGCAGCACTCGGGGCTCCTCGAGGACTAAGCCCATTAGCAGCAGTGACGTGGGCCATATGGCCGGCTTACCGGGAAGGAGCTCAGCCAACAAACACCCTGCATCAGGTGTCCGGCTCTTTTGATTCTCACTTTGATTATTATGTGTGTGTGTGTGTGTGTGTGTGTGTGTGTGTGTGTGTGTGTGTGTGTCTTCACTTAAATGGGTCGACTGGCTGCAGCAGGAGAGGACAGCCCAAAAGATAATGAAGTGTTTGGGATTATAAACCGAACGCGACGTCTGGTAATCTAGTCAAGACGGAAGTCCAAAAATAGCCGCGGACAACAAATTAAACAGGTCAAATCCCCCCCGCCATGTGGACTGACCTGAAACTGTCAGCTCCCTGTTTACTGGACACGACTGTTTCACTAAAGAGAGTAAATACAACTATAGCAGAAAATAAAAAGGAAATATTACACTGAATTATGTTAGGATTGTAATATGGAGGGTATAAGGGAAAACACAATAAACCCCAAAACAGCATGAATTAATTGTTGGTTTTACTCTTTAATATTTAGGTTTGCAACTATAAAAGTATTGTCATTATTATGCATATCTAAATATATATATACTGTATATATATATATATATATATATATATATATACAGTATATATAAAAGCTCTTAGAATAAATACAAGGAAAATAAATCCATATGAAACAAAACACAAACTGGATTCTAGTTTTGCCTCCGAATCTTTTCTCTGTTTGTCTGTTTTTTTGGTGTAACGATCATTCATTTTAAAGGTATTGATCTCAGTTATATTGCTGTTGTTTTAGAAGACATAGGGATTTAATTACATTTATTTAAATCCGCACTTTCTCTAGAATAAGATGTAATTATGGTTCTCCACCGCCAGCAAGGAAATGTTTTAAATTATTATGAAAATCTACAACAAATTTGTATTTAAAATGTTAATATTTTTTAAACCAGACCCAGTTTAGTTTGGGCTAATTTGTAGAACATTTATTTTTTATTTATTAGGGTAAACCCCTTGAGTATGATGACAAGCAAATCAGAATAATCCTCAAAAATGTATTATCAGCAAAATGTACTAAAAGTATGGCTGCTTTCAAAGTCTTTTATTATAATATATATATTTATAATATGTTATATATTTTTGGATACTTTGTGAACTATAGATTAGATTAGTTGTACTGAACTGCATCATATGTTTTTTTTTAATGTGTAAACATTGTGAATAGTGAAGTAAAAAAGAACAATATTTCCTTCTAGGGTCGTAAGTTAGCGTTATCAAAGCAGCATTAAATAAAGTACAACTACAGTACAACTTGAGTAAATGTACTCCGTTACTCGTTACTCAGCAGAGCGACGTTACCTCCTTCTCGTAGTCCCGGTCGTCCTTGCGGCCCGTCGCCGCCGCCGTGTACGGCAGCACCCGGTCCCTCTCGTAGGACGCTAGCGGCGCTTTGGTGTGCGGGTCTACCGGCGTCTTCAGACACGACGTCACCAGGACGTTCGTCCGGTGCGCGTTCGCCATGACGTCGTAGTATCGCTTCTAAAGTTTTAAATCTAACGTTTAACGTTTAAAAAAGCCGGTATTTGGAGAGAATGTCGGCAAGTTAACCGTTTGTCGCTGAGCGTCGCCCCCCCAGGCAGCAAGGCGGGCTCCTTAGCAACGAAGGCTCTGTTGGGAAGGAAGTGACGGAGCGCGACCGGATATGACTAGATGCGAGTTGCCTTTACAAAATAAAAGCGTTATAATTTAATTCATCAAAGTATCCTGTGAAGATGCTATTTTAAATATTGTATTTAGCTTTAAAGAAGTTGGAGAATTGGAAACACATTCTTTTACGTTTATATCACAACAATCGGGTTTCCATGTATGTTTCCTGGACAGGTAACCTGGAATGTAAGTAAATTAAATATAATGCAGTAAATTTTTGTTAAAAAAATAATAAATGGATTGAAATCTGAAGTTCATTTCATAATTCTAATTCAGTTTTACAGGTGCAGCTCCATACTAATGCTAAACTTTAAATTCAGTCATATGAAGTGTTTAAAAATAGTCTGACAGCATTGAAAAAAAATTCCCACTACTTCCTATCATATTACTATGTATGAGGTTTAATTCTATACAAGGCAAAAAAGAATCACACAGGCAACGGCTAGAGTGTCAACAAAAAAAAGAAGCCTTTTTTTATTATTAAATTACGTAACGTAACAACAATAGCAGTAATCTGAACAGACTGATGTCGACGGTCATCTGATCCCTCGCAGTACGAGCAGGCTTAGTGGACAGAAGTCACAGGACAGACTCTTTATCGGGTGTTCACCTGTAACAAAACAGCATTTAAATTTCATTCAATAAAACTCAGCAAAAACACAAATACAGACTCGTTAAAATGAATCCATGGAGTCTTACCACGTCGTCGATCTTGAGGATGCTGCGGACCGTCTCTGTGGAGAGGGTCAGAGCGCTGAGGGAGACCAGTAAAGGCTGCACCACCAGCTCCTCCAGGATGTTGGAGATTCCTCCCTGTCACACACACAAACACACACGTCAATGCTGCAGCATGAACTATATGTCATGTACCTTTAGAGAGATCCACGTAGCATTGCTTTATCACTGTCTAATGTGACATGGTTGCTTTTAATTATTACTCTTTTTTAATTATTTCTCCAGATCAATGATAAATTGTTTGGTCTGTGAATGTCATGAAATAGTGTATAAATAGTGATAACTGCATATTTAAACTTTTTTTCTTTTTTAGTAACTTATACGACCGATTGATCCGTTGTTTGAGAACCGATCCATAGAATATATCATTAATCTGTATAATCCTGCTTCGTGAACATCGGGAGAACGCACCTTGCGGACGTTAATGCCGGCCATCTTGTCTCCCTGGGCGTGCCTGTTGCGGAGCTCCGTCACCGTGGAGATGGGGTTCAGGCCAGCGTTCTCAGCCAGCGTCGAGGGGATCACCTCGAGGGCGTCGCCGTACGCCCGCACGCAGTACGCCTCCATGCCGGCCAGAGTGCGCGAGTACTCAGCGAGACGCACGGCCAGCTCGATCTCTGGAGCGCCGCCTCCAGCTATCAGAGCCCTGAAGAGGAGGAAGATGGAGAGGTTAAAAAAAAAAAATCTAATTCATTTGCAAAGCACCTGAATTAATAATAATAATAACTTTATAGCACCTTTAAAAACAACAGTTTACAAAGTGCTTTTGACAGCAGAATATAAATATGTTACACAAATACAACAAACACATTAGCAGAGATGAGGTTAAAAGACTAAATATAAATGATAAAAAAAAAGTTAAAAGGACATTTGTCTATAAACTGATGATTTGGCTAAAAATGTTGCCGTTCGTCTTCATTTGCTCCACATTCAAGTTTGACCCGTCGTTTTTAACAGATGTCACCATGTTACCACATCTTACAAAGTAACTTTGATAATGCTTTTATTACTGATAAAAACAACAACATAATACTATATAATTCAAATATTTTGTGTACATTACACATTCTGAACAGTTTAAATAATTTCCCTGGGATATGCAATGTATATATGTGTGAATGCTCCCCAGCCAAGTTGCCATGACAACCAGGAGTGAATTTAACGGGGAGCTTTCCATAGTAATGTTCCTCTGTTTCTTACGCTCCTGCAGGATGAACAAATGCAGGAGCGCCTTTGTAAGAGGGGATTCTGCCTTTTTAACGTCCCAGAAAAAGAAACTGGTGGAATAAACGCCGACTGACCTCTTCTTGACCAGGCAGCGGATCACACACAGCGCGTCGTGGATGGAGCGCTCCGCCTCCTCGATCACCAGCTTGTTGGAGCCGCGGACCACAATGCTCACCGTCTTCCCGGGGTTGGTGCAGCCGGTGATCTGCAAAAAAAAAGAAGAGAAGTTTCCCGGATGCATTAAAGCCACGGTGTCCGAACATGTATGTGAAGTAGACGCTGCTCTTTCTGTGTTGATGCGAGGTGTTGTAGTGACCGGCCGACGCCACCAGAGGTCATCTCTACATTTTGAAGGGTTAAATCTAACCCTTTTTAATGTTGTAAATGCCTGTATTTTATTATCCGTTTGCTTTGCTGAAATGTATTGCCTCCTTTTGATTCGATTAGGTTGCAGCATATTCAGTCCTAAATAGTTTGATCGTGGTCTCCAAAGGCCGGTCACATGACTCCTCGATTCTGAATTCAAACATTTTTTAATCCTTGTTTTTCTGCTCTGAAGTCTGCTGTCAGCACTGAGGAAAACTGCTCTAGAATCAGCTCGTGAGTCCCGGTACAGATGCTTTAAGATGCCGACTCGTACCTTGATCAGCCTGCCGGAGCCGTCCAGGTTCACCTCCTCGGCCAGCTCTGCGGTGCCGAGCATCTCCGGAGTGAAGTGGTCGATGTGGGCGATGGGCTTGGTGCCGAGAGTCTGGAGGGGGAGACTTTGTTTTACTTCACCGTCATACCAATCGTTAATGTGCAAGGATACAAAAAAATCTCCGTCCTGGTCGCATTAGTATTGTTACGTGCAGGAGTCATTATATTATATAGACACAGACAACAAAAAAGGCAAAGGTCACATTTCAAAAACAACACTCGTCTTCGGTGAATGGTTGAATAATTCCCTGTGAATATCAAACAGTACTTTTGCTGGAAATGCCAATCCTGACTGAAACCACATTTTAAGTTAAACATAAATGTCCAGCTGTCTAAAATAGATTTTTAATAAATGTACAGGCAAATAATTGAGATCACAACCTCCTTATTGTAAGTTTGATTTTCCCATTGGCTAATTTGACTATGATTTCATGAAATGCTACTAAAGTACGAGACAAAATAACAAGACAACATTTGAAAGTAAAAATCGACTGATTAGATGAAAATCAGTGCTTCAGAGTGATGGAAACATCCGTAACATTTAGAAGACGCTCACCTTGCAGATGAACTCGATGTCCTCTCTCTCGATCTCCTTCACCACCATGATCTTCATTTTGTTGAGGAAGTGCAGGGCGAGGTCGCTCAGCGCGTCTCTGTCGAGAGGAGGGACAATTGGTGGTTACCATGACAACGGAGTTGGACAAGAAACGGATGAGAGTATCTCTTCTCTGGGTTTTTAAGTACCTGAGGATGGACTTCTGGATGAGCAGCACGTTGCAGCCGGCCTTCTTGATCTGTTTCACCATGTTGAGGATGTAAGCGCGCTCCTCCCGCAGCACGCGGTCCATCTGAGCGTAGTCCGACACCACGATCTGGTTGTCCATCTGCACGCCAACCAACACACAGCAGGTCAGGAGGAGGCAAAGAGGAAGAGTTGATGAGGGGGAGCGTTCGGCTCCAAGAAGAGGAATAGTTCACTGATAAAAAGCTTATGACAATGTGTTTGGGATCGCTTTGACAAAGTAGTCAAATTCAAGCACTTCAAACTGCCATCTTTTATTCATCAGGACACTCACGTCAGTTTTGGGAGGGGACAGGCAGAACTGGATCAGGCCGATCTTGGCCTTCTCCACACGGGAGACGCTGCTGTTGGCAACCCTCTGGGTGAGCACCAGGCCGTCCACCAGCTCACAGTCGTCAATGGTTCCTCTGGAAACACCAAGAGGGGAAACTCAGATCAATACATGGCTGGAGAGGATCGAATAGCCCTCGGAAAATGTATGAAATACAAAAATATATATACAAAAAACACAGATTACCCTTTCCACTGCTATATAAATAAGATCACAATTTAAAAGCGTCAACCATAAAATATAAAAATGCATCAAATACAAACATTTTTGGATGACAGACATGGATTCCAGCGCTGGCACTCACCCGAGCTTCTTGATGATTTTGATGTCGTGCAGGTCGACGCCGGTGGCGGTGGCCGGGTCGATGACTCGCATGACGGCGTCCACGCTCATGGGCGCCAGCAGACTGGAGTACTGCGACACCACCTTGGAGCACAGCGACGTGGTGGCGCTGTTGAGCAGCGTCTCGCGGTCGCTCAGCAGCACCGGCCGGCTCATGCCCGTCAGCACCTCCACGCCTTTATCCACAGCCTTCTGGAAGGACTCGGAGATGATGGTGGGGTGGATTCCTGATGGGGGGGAACGACACATTAGCACTGAAACTGCTTGACTGTACAAATATTCTCCAATTCTGGTGCGTTTGCTCACCTCTCTGCAGCAATTTGGAACAGGTGTCCAGCAGCGCTCCGGCGATCACCACGACGGAGGTGGTGCCGTCTCCAGCCTCAATGTCCTGGGCTTTGGATAGCTCCACCAGCTGATACACACAGACACAGACATTAAAATGAGATTTATTCCAAATTAACTATGGATGAAGCAAATGAAACGTAGTTTCTGGGATACGTTCAGAATCAACACCATCAGACGGTCTCTGGCAGAACGTACCATCTTGGCCGCAGGGTGGAGGACCTGCATCTGCTTCAGGATGGTGGCGCCATCATTGGTAATGGTCACATCACCTTTCTCATCCTGAATCTGAAGAAAAAACAGAACAGCACCTGCGTGAGAATCACATATAAAGCAGGAGCTAGGTGATGTTAGCCTGAAGCACAATAAATCAGCTCACTGACCATCTTGTCCATGCCTTTAGGACCCAGGCTCGTTCTGACGGCATCGGCAACAGCTGTCAAACACACAGATGATGTGAACATCAACATCCACGATTTCATAAAAACCCACAATATCCACTAAAAACAATCCCAGCGTTTAATATTCAGGTTTGTCTTCTTTTTGGTGTTGACTGTGTACGTTTCAGGATCATAAAATAACCAATGCATATAAATAATTCACAAGTATAGCAAAGCAACAAAAAAGGAAAAATAAGCCGTCAAAATCATCAACATCACCCATTAAAAGCAAAGTGATGGACCCCACCTTCCCTCTACAAGCCCCCCCAAAAGGATGAAGTTTATAAGCCTATTGGCCAGGAAATCAGCAATACTTTCCTCCCACACCCGCTGGAAAATAGATCCTATACTTGAGCAAGTTATATTGTTGCTGTGTGCACTACAGTCAATATAGCTATAGTGCTTTTGCTTTTCCTGATTTTGAATGCGTTATTATAAAATGTCACTTTTGTTGAAAGTTGAAAACCTCATGAAACAAAGCAGAGTGATGTCACTGTGACACAACTGTATTTTATTGCCCCTCAGCTTATTTTGCATACACTGCCCTTTGCATCTTATCCATATATATATATAGCATGCATCACGTTTGGCCACTGAGCCAGCTGAAGCTGAGGGTTTGTGTTGGGAGTCGTGAGCATCCTGCAGAGAGAAACTCTTGTTGGGTCTTCTAGCATGAAAACTGTTGTCTCATCCTGCCTGCTGCTCACTGATGGAAGCTTAAAAAAGGAAGCCACCCAATGAAAAGTCAGTAGAATAAGTGGTTTGTGGTGCACGTCACGTATGCCGAATAGAAAAGGGGATTGTTTTGAGTTAATAAATACCCTCTTTAATGTCGTAACAATCCGGGTATGTACTTTTAGCACGGAGTAAGCTTGAATTGGCACTTTTCTGAACTCGAATTCGGATCAGGCAGAAGCTAACGGCTATGGACGGTGCCCTGCCCTGCCCACTAGCTACGACACTGGCCCGAGGAGGGATGTTTTTTAATGGAGAAGATATTATCCGTCTCAAATTAGCGTGTGACTACCGGTATGTTAAAACTTACCTTTAGCAGCAGAGATGTTACTGAACCGAATCTGAGCCGGCTTGTCGCGGTCCACATACGCCCCTCCTTTGTTTCTCCCCATGTTTGAGGCTCTCGGTCCCGACATTGCTTCGGGCATCTAGTCTTGATAATCGATGCTAAATGTTGAGGGAAGTCTTCGGAACGGGACTGATGGGGTCCCGGCGCTGAAACAACGCGGTTCGGCTTCGGATGGACTCGGATGTTAAAGTATGTACACCCGGTCCCAGTCAGAACCTTCTAGAGGGGCTGCCTGCTGCGCGGAAAGGAAGAAGGACCCGGCTGTCAAATTGCCCGGAGATGACGTTGTCAGGCATTACGCGTCGATTACCGATGCGACTCAATTCAAACACGCAGATTTTTTTTACTTTAAAATATGTATTAATATACATGTATTTGAATATTTATTAATGTGATAAATCCTTAATAACTGTTTTGTTTCAGTTCCTCTCCTTTTGTTTCAAAAGCCGGAACTTTCTCATTGCGTTAAGTAAAGCCGATCTGGGGTTGATTAGCTTGGTCTGTTGAGGCTGGAAGTAGCAGGGAAGAAGCGAAAATTCAGCAAGTAACTGAATCCCGTCTTGTTCTGGTTTACTTTACACCTTCGCGAAGCCATCACCTCGTCCGGTAGGTTGCTTTAAAGTGTCGAGCAGCTGCTCGTCGTGTTGTCCGCGTTCACATCCTCTGTTATAAGCTGTGCTAGGCTAAGCTAACTTAGCTTAGCAGGGTCTGGAGAGCACACGGGCATGCTTGGCGGTTGTTGTTGTTTTTTGGTGGGGGGCAGGACTATCTACATCTATATATGTCTGGATTGTTTTAAATGCTTTCAGCTTCCTCTTCACAAACACAGGTTTTGATGTGTGAAGGGGACAAAAAACCCACTTTGCAATGGTTGAACCAGCAGAAATAAACGTGGGCAGATTTAAAACAGCTTCCTGTCTCAGTGTCATGCACTTTGTGTTATGAAAGGGGCTATTTAAATAAAGTTAAGTATTATTATGAATCTTCATTACATCTCTGCGGAGTACAAACATTCTAGACTCAAGTATAAGTACACATACTTGTGTTCAAAAAGACCTCTGGTAAAAGTAGAAGTACTGATTCTACTTCTTTACTCAAGTAAAAGTGACAATGTACCCTGAAATTGCTCAAAGTGAAAAGTATCCCTATGAAGGACATTCCTACAGGCTAATTGAATCTCTCGTCATATTAATGAGAAAAATAATAATCTATAATTCTCCTCAAATGCATTAAAACTAAAGTAATCCTGTTTTGAGAATGTGAGGAGTAGAAAGTACAGATATTTGTTTTATAATATAGGGAGCAGAAGTACAAAGTTGTCAGAAAATAAATACTCAAGTCAAAGTACAGATGCCTCACAATTCAAGTGCAGTAACAACGTAGTAGTACTTCATTGCCTCCCACCTCTGCATGTCTGGCTGACAGTCTGAAAACTCTTTATTTTACAACCAAGATGATGAGAAAAGCTCCAAATCCTCACCTTTGGGAGAGTTAAACCAGGAATGTGTTTGTGTGTGTGTGTGTGTGTCTGTCTCCTGCAGCTCGGAGTCATGCTGCCTCTGAAGGAGAAGGACAAACCCGTCGTCCAGAAGCTGCTGTCGGCCGGCTGCTGCGCTCGCTGCGTCCTGAGGTTCTGCTGCGTCAGCGTGCAGGCGGCGTACAGGAAACCCCAACAGGTAACATAATAACAAGATCCTAAGTATTATTATATAACAACAATAGTTATTATCATAATAATATTATTTTCTCATAAAATAATAATAATAATTATGTTATATAATAATGCTTATTATTATTATTATTATTATTATTATTATTATTATTATTATTATATCCGATGCCATTTTTCTTCAGGATACACTCAAAGAACTTCAAGCTTTCATCGGCAACACAGAGAACAGCACATCCCAAGAACCCGCAGCAGCAGAGTCCACGGAACAAAACAACAAATCCCATGATGCAGCAGCATCAGCAGCATCGGCGCCACCTGAAGACCCGCCAAGTAAAAGAGTGAAACTGGAGCCCAGCGCTGCCGCCGCTGCCTCTGATGCGGCGGCGGTGAAGCTGCAGGAGGAGTCGGCCGTGTGTGTGGCGTGTTTGGGGATCCTGCAGGAACTCTGTGGAACGACTCAGGCCGGGAAGGTGTGTGTGTGTGTGTGTGTGTGTGTGTGTGTGTGTGTGTGTGTGTGTGTGTGTGTGTGTTCATATTGTGGGGAAGATGAACTCCATGTTTTCCGCTCCGTGTTCACAGATCGCTGAGACGGTGAAGGCGGGGAACTACGAGTTCGACACGCTGGTGTTGTCTGTGTCTCTGCCTGCTCAGCTGTGCGTCCGCGAGGTCAGTGTGTGTGTGTGTGTGTGTGTGTGTGATGTCATTCAGTCAGTGGTCTATTTTTCACTTAGTAAAATTAAAAATACCACAGACAAAATGTAAGTCCTGAATTCAAAGTATTACTTCAGTAAAAGTACATAAATCTTATCTGCAAAATGTACTATAAGTATCAATATATGGTCACTAAAACAGCTGGTCACGGTAGTAGAAGGAAATAGAGCATTCACTGGGGACTATTTTCAGCGGCGGATGAATAATCCACATATGCTGGTCTTTTAAATGGATGGAGGGATGTTTGGGTTTTAGTAGCAGGAAGCATCATGTTGATGAGTGTTTATTCTTTCACATCCTGCAGCACTCCTGTTGGCTTCACGTGAAGAAGGATTTGAGGTAAACCAACGCGTCTCCTCGCCGTTTTTAAAAACGTAACGCAGTCGGACGCCGTCACGCGGACGTTCGACCGCATCTAAGGTGACGCTGTTGGCTCTCGTTTCCTCCCTCAGAGAGAAGAGCATGGCGGTCGACAAGGACGACGTCGTCCAGGTGAAGGAGGCCTTCAAGTGGATCATGCAGGGCCTGGTTGCCAAGGAGCTGGGGGGCGTTGCCGTGGTTACGAGGGTAGGCCGTCTGTGGATCTAAAAGCATCTAAATTTTTCTTTGAAATAAAATAATTGCAGTTTTCTTTTTCCAGAGTTTGTTCGAGGTCGGCGTGGAGTTCACTCACCCGGAGACGAGCGCCGACTGCCACTTCCTGTGAGTCGCAATACCCCCCCCCCCCACGCAGATCTACAGGAAGCTGTGTGTGTGTTTTACGCTTTCTGACCTCATAACGAATTCAACATTTGGATTCTAATAACAAAACCGTGAATACGCGGGTCAAAGGTCAGGAGCACACCCCCCGTCGTCATAGTAACTGATCGATGCTCTCCTCCCTGTCTTCCCCCGTCCGTCTCTCAGAGGGACGACGTGCCGCGACTGCTTCAAGCCGACGAAGAACAAGCAGGTGAGGATGAGGACGACGTCTTGTGACGCATTTTTAAAATTCGGATTGAAGGAGTAGTTGTGTGTTTCTTTCTGTCTGCAGTCGGTGTTCACCAGGATGGCCGTCGTCAAAGCTCTGGACAAGATATCAGACGCCGTATTCCTAAAGTATGCATCACCTTTTATATCTAACGCTTTTTTTTGTTCTTCTTCTAATGTCTAATTAAGGAGAAAAAAAACAAGCCGAGAGAGGGGGGGGCGATATTCAGGGGGGGGAAAGTTGCAAATTTGCGAGTTTAGAAAGTCACAAATTTACGACTTTTTCTCTCTGAACATTGCCCCCTCTCTCGGCTCGATTTTGTTTTTTCCCGACAGCGGCCCTAAAACGCTGTCGTACTCATTCTATCATTGTGGTTGGTTTTATTTTCCAGACATTACGATTGTCCGCCGGCGCGGCCGAGCAGCAGCTGCATCGCTCAGGACGTCCAGTGTCTCCATGCCTCCGTCTTTGTTGCAGGTGGAAACACCAGACAAAAGTTTTTCATTTTCTCCTCTAAATTCAGAATTTCAAAGAGGTTTTCCAAGCTGGCGTTCTTGTTCTTGTTCTCCAGGGAGATACAACAAGTTCTGTCGCACGCTGCCTCAGACTCCGTGGGTGATCGACGGCGAGCGGCGGATGGAGTCGTCGGTGGAGGAGCTGATCGCGGCGCCCGTCCTGTCTTCCTTCAGAGCCGACGGCGAGTCCACAGTCCGACCCGTCCGCTCGCAGCTGGAGGAAAAAAGCCTCGTCGTGATCCTCCTCTTTCTTCTTCTCTTCCAGGATTTAACTTCTCCTCGTCCGGCCGGGAGGACGTGGACGTCCGGACTCTTGGAAACGGTGCGACGCTGGCGTTTTTGTTGCACTCGCAGACCTTTGTTTGTTTATTTATTTTTTATCACCCAAATAATAATACAAAAATATATTTATTATTATTATTATATTTATTATGAATATATAATTATTTAATGATATATTATTTATTGTAATTAATAAATCAGTGTTTTTCTGTTTAATGGGCAGGTCGTCCGTTTGCGATGGAGCTGCTGGATCCTCACAGATCCAGATTCAGCAAAGTGGAGATGAAGCAGCTGCAAGAGGTCGTCTTCATCAACCCAAACCTCATCATCATCATCATCATCATCATCACCTCACAGACTTCACATCAAACACTCATTTAGGGAACGTCCACATTTTGTTCCCGAGCAAAATATCTCATCCAGCCAGAGATGATTTTACTTTCAGACACAAAGAGAGAAGATCAGCTTAAAAAAGAGATGACAAAAAAATACTGTGGTTCATCCTCTGAGAACCATGAATATCTATAACTGTGGATTTCATGGTTGTTTTTTTTAGATATTTCACTCGGAACCAAAGTGTCGGCTGTCGTCAACACACACACACACACACACACACACACACACTTTTACGATCACTAACCTTGTTCTTCTTGTTTTTTCAGACCATCAACAATTCGTCAGACAAAATCCGGGTGCGAGACCTGCAGATCGTGTCCAGGTGAGAGAATAAATAAACGGCATTATTAATTAATTAATATTTAACGATGAACGAGTGTAAAAAAAAAAGAGGTGTTGACCCGCAGGGAGGCGATGGGCCGCATGAAGGAGGGCGAGGAGGAGAAAACCAAGTCGTACACGGCGCTCGTCTGGACCCAGAAACCCATCCAGAGTGATGACATCGCCTTCATCGATGACATCAAGGTCACTACAACACACACACTTGCCTGTACATATATGAATGTATATATATATATATATGTGTGTCGGTGAATATTTGGGACTCTTTGGAATGTTTTTAAAATTGAAGATAGAAGATGAAATGCTTTGATCCCCCGTTAGGATCTGACCCTGGACCAGAAGACCCCCCTGAGGGTTTTGCACCGGAGGGCGCTGGCCGTCCGCCAGAGAGTCGTCCACACTATGAACACCCGCTTCCTGGACTCGCATCACTTCTACCTGGAGCTGAAGACGCAGGCCGGCACGTATCCTCACCTTAGCCCCCCCTCCCCCACCCCTCAGCCAATCAGATCATTCCATTTAGATTTTGGATTATTGCAAGAAATAAGCGTTTATGTTCTGTTTGTTTTTTAGAACATG
This sequence comes from Eutrigla gurnardus, assembly GCF_963514095.1. Lineage (NCBI taxonomy): Eukaryota > Metazoa > Chordata > Actinopteri > Perciformes > Triglidae > Eutrigla > Eutrigla gurnardus. The sequence continues at coordinate 30,997,869 of NC_139917.1, forward strand.
TATAAAATGATCATAAAGTATTTGAGTAAAAGTACTCGGTTACTTTCCACCTCTGCTCAGCGATTTCTTCCTGAACGTCCGCCGCCGACAGCTACATCAAAGAGTTCGTCCACGGAGACTTCGGCCGCACCAAACCCAACGTGACTCAGCTGCTGAAGATGGACGCCGACATCCTGGAGCTGGACGTGGAGGTGAGGTCATCCGCCGAGTCGCCATTCAAGGGTTTCAAACACGTGATGCTGAACTCAACCCCCTGTGTGCTGTTTCCTGTCTGCAGTCCGTGGATGTGGACTGGCCTCCCTCCATACCGGAGTGAACCGGTTCCATCAGCAGGATCCGGTTTTGTGGATTCTGAGACTGACGAACCGCCGGCTGCCTCCTGAAACCTGTTTTATTTTTTGTTGCTTTCTGATCACGTTGTTGATGCTTTGAGTTAAAAGTAGAAGTTATTAAAAATAAAACGTTATTTTTTTTAGTCGCGATGTGTTTGATGGTCCAGTTTGTCCTGATGGGGGCGCCAGAGGCAAAGGTTGAGATCTTGTTACAGATGCGGGAAAATCCAATGATATTTTTTTGTTCTCACAGCAGGTTTTCATTTTTAAAAGAACATGTTTCTACAATCCAAGATAAAACATAATCCATCATCTAAAGGGTTTCTGATCAAATATCGAAGCCAACGTTAAAAACTCACATGTCTGCAACTTAAGAGTGCTGAAGTCACTACATTTACATTTACATTTAGGTCATTTAGCAGACGCTTTTGTCCAAAGCGACTTACAATAAGTACATTTGTCAAAAGAAGGAAACAAAGGAAACTAATGAGGTTTAGTTATTAAACGCCATGACAACAACAAGCATGTCTGCGTTATCATCAGTGTTGTCATGGTTACGTGGTGGCGTTGCAAACGTTAAAATCAACGTGATGTGTGCCATCGTAAACCTCGAGTTTCAAGGGTTTGCGAATTATGTTTTTTTTTAGAAAAACGAAGATGGAAAATGTTAATGTCACGTTAGAAAACCCGACAGGAATATCAACGCTATATTATGAATCTCGTCTTTCTTCTTTGGTCTGAGATTTCCTGATTTAATTTCCTGATTAGACGACATTTAACACGTTAAACTTTGGAAATGGCTCAGATGTAACGTCAAGGAACAATCTTTTCTTTTGTTTCTTTAAATGAACCATTAAGAGATTTGTTTATAAATATGTTTAAAAAAACAAACATTGGAAACGTAATAAAAGAGTCACGACAGCAGAAACCCTGAAATGTATTTCTTTTAATTTAATTCAAAATAAATACTACCACGGCAACGCAAGTCCACTACTGGGTTCTTGCCCTAATGTTTTGGTAAGAAAACAAACAAGCAAATGATCCAAAAAAAAAAGAATAAAGAAAAAAAAAAGAAGAGACTTTAGTTAAACCATCCATCATCATCATCATCATCATCATCATCATCATCATCCTTCTTCAGCGACTTTCAAGAGGTGCCTTTTTTAACAACATACAAGGTAACACTGCCTAGAATGACAAACATAAATAAAACAAATACTATGGTACAAAAAAGGGTGGTGGTGGGGGGGGGGGGGAGCAAGGGATGATGGGATTGGAACAACCTGATGAAACCAGCACTGCAAAAAAAAAAAAAAAGTCATCCATGGTCCCACTTTGTAGTATTTTTTTCTTTTTCAAAGGTGAAAGGAAACAGACGGTGCAGACTCCACAGTTACAGTCCTCACAGTCGGGACTCGATCGGGGACCACGGCGACCACAGGGAGGCGGGGCGGGGGTTGTCTCCATGGAAACATCCTCTGTGGAAGATAACAAGTCGACTCGAGGGGGGGGGGGTCTTTTGATGCCGTCTTTACGTTTTTTTTCCTTCAATTTTTTTTAAAGTTTTGAGTCGTCTTTTTTCGGTCACTATTCTCATCAGCGACCTTGAAATACAGTCACACACGCACAAAAAAACGTTTGTCTCGTCTGTCAAGATGCCACGAAAGAACAGAAAAAAAAGGCATTGCATATTTACATCAAGAAGTTTGGGGCGACTCGACTTTTCTTTTTTCTGGCAGTCCTCACAGTCTTCAAACACGAGTGTCTCACGGCTCAGATTTCTCGTGATCTGTGACATGATGAGGGATTCATTGATTCCCTCGGTTCAGGTTTACAACGTGTGTGTGTGTGTGTGTGTAGATATAAATGAATCTGGTAATACTGACTCCTGCATCCGGAGCTGGAAGCCTTGTTTCTGTCGGTGGTGATAAATTAATTCTTCTTCTCGTCTAGAAACAGTCTCTGTGGGTGAATATGAGTGAGATCTGTGTGTGTGTGTGTGTGTGTGCTGTCAGGACTCCTCCACAGTCATAATAAAAAGCCCCTCCCCCTGCCCAAAAACCCCCAACAGGTTTTTAGTCGCAGTTTGATATGTTTCACAGTCACATTCCTCTCATCTCACGCCAACTTCACCAAAACAGAAAACACAAATTTCCCAAAAAATCTGAAGCAATTTGCTAAATTGAATGTGTGCAGGAACCCTGAAGAGTTGGTGAAGTGGGCAGCGTTCTCCGCAAACAAATTCAATCTGATGTGTTTTCTTTTCTTTTTAAAACATAAACGTGGCGTTTAGTTTTCATCTACGCAGCGAGGTCTCTCTCAGACCACTAGGGGGCAGCGCTCACTAAGCGATCAGATAGCATCGTTTTGACGAATTAAAAATTCATCTTCATGTTTCCGTTTGTAACGTTTTGGTTTTTACAACGTGAGCGATGTTTCCTCACATAGAAGAGCGAGGCCTCCAGCTGGGTCATTATAAACCAAACATCGCAATCAGGACTGAACAGATCGGATCGGTGCGAGAAAAAAAAAGTCAGCCCCGCCTCTCAATTTTTAACGATCACTTCATGTTGGAACCTGGCCTCGGTGTCAGACTAAATAAAGTGTTCATTAATCTGCTTTAAAGAAACACTTGTAAGGGGGTCAGGCTAGCTCCCCCCAGCTGTCTTTCTGCTAAGCTAAGCTAAACTAAGCTAAGCTAAGCTAAGCTAAGCTAATGACCTCCCAGCTCCCTCGCCCTACAGATGTGAGGGAGCCATCAATCTCTCAACAGCAAGGCCAATAAACTTACTTCCTCCCAAATTATGTCAAACCGCTCCTTTAAAACGTGATCGAGGAGTCCCTGAACGCCTCTCTGAACACACACACACACACACACACACACACACACACACACACACACACACACACACACACACACACACACACACACACACACACACACACACACACACACACACACACACACACACACACACACACACACACACGCGTCACTGCAGAGAGGGTTCTCGTTTCCTGTTTGTTTCAGAAAACACCGAATGTGATTTTGTTTGGAGTAAACTGCTGACATCAGCCCGATCTCACAGTTTCTGGGTGTAAATGTGTGTGTGTGTGTGTGTGTGTGTGTGTGTGTGCTATGACAGCATAAAGTTGACCCCCATGTCCCACATACATCGAGAACATATACATCACATACATGAAGCCACATTTCCCTGTAAACACCCATTCCACTAGTCCTACAGCTACGATGAGGAAACAAAGAGCGGAGGTGACGGAGAGGAGGAGGTGGAGGAGGAGGGTGACGAAGAGGAGGAGGAGGAGAAGCGGTGAGAAAGCAGAGAAAGGCCTCGTTCCCCTGCCGGCTGTGGAAAAGCTGGAGCGGTTAGCTGAGTTTGAACGCGGTTGTGCTCTGTGGCGCCTGAGTGAACTGTGCAGTTTCTGGCAGTTTAGTGTTTCCTGTTTCAAAATAAAAGGGACAAAAACCAAAGAAGTAAAGGGCAAGAAAAAAAACAACACATGGGTTGAAAACCATGAAGAGAGCAGAGTGGTGAAGACTTTCAACGATGAAAAAGACTGATAGAGACTCGTCCATTCTTGTCCTCCGTTTGTTTTCTGTCGACTTTCATTGCCATGGGATTGGGGGGGGAGGGGGGGGGGGGGGGATGTGCGCCGCCATGGCAAATGTATGAGAAAGAAGATATTGTTGTTGTTGTTGTTTTTTTTGTAGATTTTTCTTTTTTTTGAGTGAACCACGAGCCATGCACTTATTCTCAACTAAGAATGACCCCTCTCACAACCACCCCGAAGACCCGCCCCGCCCTCTCCCCAAAAAACCCCCAAAACAAACAAAAACACCCTGTCGGTATGATACGAAACATCTGCACACGTAAGGCAACATTTTTGGTTTTTTGTTCCCTAAAACGGCTCTTCCAAACCAAGTGCAAAAAGTCAAAAGAAGAAAAAAAAAAACTAAAACACAAGGGGGGGGGGGGGGGGGGGGGCAGAAACAACAAAACAAAAGATGAAAGCAACCCGGGACGACGACTTAATACTGACGGAGAGAGAAAAAAATAAATAACAAAAACATTGCCTTCTGCAGTAAATAGCGCTGAAAATGTAGGAGACTTATTTTATTTTTTTTAGTGTGGGGAGACCGGCTGGAGTCTATCCCACTGTGCAAAAAACCTCTTTTAAAGTCCCTAAAAAGACTTTCTCCCCGTCTGTGAGGAGGCAGAGAAGGAGAAAAAGAGGGGAGACTGGTATTTTTTTTTTTCCTAAGATGGCTACGTGTTTTCCTCAAAATGGCCACGAATGGGGACGACACTGGCTGTCTGGGCCGGAGCGGTCACTCCCGCCCGCTGGCTGAGTAGGAGAACTGTGGGAAATGAGGCCTTCGCTCGTTGTCCGCCGCGTCCATCCCGTCCTCGTCATCTGCAGCGAGACGAAGAGACGCCGTTAGCAAGCCTGTCATCGTCCATTTACAACAAAGTTATTCAGATTGTTTAATAACGGAGGCTGAGCTAAAGTTAACGCCGACTCACACGAGATGTGTTGGAGACGCTACGGCGCTCTAAGTAGAATTTTCAGGCAACTTTTTAATTTTCCCTCCCTTTATTTTAAAACAAATATCTGTATTTTCTTGAAAGCTAAAGAAAATCACTGTATTTCTCCGTCGGGGTTCGTTCCCATAACATTGTCAGACACATAATAACAATCTGTCGGCGGCAAAAACAAGCACTCTTAGTGGACGTTCAAATTCCAGTGCTTTCAAGGATTTCCAGCACCGTACCAACCCTGCGTGAAACAGCCGGTATCTGGTGAGTTGTGTGTCTGTGGAAGACGTGCTTACATTTTTCCGGCGGAGTGATGGTGATGGTCTGTGCTGTGAACTCCTCGTCGAAGTAGCGCGTGTCCGTCTCGGAGCTGACCTGGGGCTGGAACGGAGGGACCAGCTGCAACGACACAGGAAGTAGGAGGAGGCGGCGTCAGTGACGCGAGGCGACTCAGATGGTCAATGTTTAAATCCCTTAAATCAGCACCGGCATCATCATTTGGAGGGTTTTTTTGCACTCTTTCAGGCACTTCTGTGTTATTATAAAGTAACAGAGTACACAAGTATTGTTCTGTAAGTTGTAGTGAAACAGACGTTCGAGCGTCTGTAGCTTCTGTGCTCCTAAATATTCCACTTCTTGTTTAAGTCACATTTAAATCAAATCCTTCACATTATATCAGACCTCTAAAAAGTGGGCGGGATTAGAGTTCAGAGTGATACAAAACATCCTCAAATGAATGATGATGTATTAATAATGAGTACTATTTTGACACGGATACTTTTGTACTTTTACTTCCTAACAGAGGATTTCGACAGTATTGTTTTGTTTCAGTAAATTAATCTGAGAACTTCTTCCACCACGTCTTTGTGCCGAGTCGGACATATTTGAGCTTTGACTGGGAGTCTCCCTAGTCCTTCTCTCTTGCACATATTATTATTTTTAAATAGTATATATATATATATATATATATGGCTACATGTGTATATATAGTGTCCTTTTTTCCATTAATGGTTATTTAAAAAAAGTGTATTTATGTATGACTGCAGTACGTTGTTAATTCTTTTACTCTCTGTAAATATCGTGCACACTGAACACCAAGGCAAACTCCTTGTATGTGAAAACAAACTTGGCAATAAACTCCTTTGTGATTCTGATTCTCAGGACTTGGAATAAAAAAAGAATCTAAATGAAGTTAAACATAAAAGAAGAAGAATCGTTTACAAGGACGTGATGCTTTTTGCTGTCGTAATGAGAGAGAGATGAGGTAATCTTTGTCTTTTCTGTTCTATTCTGGTCTTATACATCCCACCCAGGCTCCTTTAAATAAATACATAAATAAATGAGGTAACCCTGATCCCAGAATATCTCAGGTAGGCTGTTTGAATGCACTGAAGATCTCGGATGACGTCTCAGCAGCTAAATCCTGCTCTCACCTTCTTGTCGTAGACGTCCTGCCAGTCGACGGCGTTGAAGTAACTGTGTCGCATGATCTCCTTGGCGTCATCCGGTCCGCCGCCCAGCCTGTCAGACGGCGAGGAAATCAGACATCAAGACGCTGCTTTTCTTTCTTTCTTTCTTGTTTTTTTTTTTAAAACAAAGTCTCCATCAATGGACCCAGAATATCCACCTGCTACGAATCCTAAAATAACTGGCCGGGGTGAGCAGGTTCGCTCTGTGAAGCTGCAGTCGCCTCTTTTCACCAGCCTTTTCATTTGCAGACAGAAAACGCCTCCGGGACAATCAGAGTGGGAAATTAACAGCAGCCACCGGCCAGCTTTTGTCTAACGGCACTTTTACTGAATAACAATTATCACAAGGAGGTTTTTTGTTTTGTTCTCTTCTTAATGTCGAGATGGCGGGTTTAAAATAGTGAACCGGAGAAGTATTTCTTTTTAATCTTCCATCTTGTGAGTTAGAAACAGGATCCTGAGGGGTCAGGTGGTTTTCCTAAAACTCAACCTTTCATATACGTGTATGAGTGCATGTATGCCGAGCAGGATGGAGTTTATCTCCCCGTCAAGCGTGGGAACCAGTCGGGATCCCCCGGGAGCTGGAGAAGTAGCTGGGGAGGAGGACTTATCCTGCAGCCACCCAGAGTCCAGCGGACAGACGGACCAATGTCTTACATACAGGGTCTACACCGTCTCCAAAGTCAAATTCAAGCACTTTTCAAGCATTCCAAGGTGTATTTCCATGCTTTTCCAGCCCCTTCCAGCTGTGGTAAACTCCATCTTTGTACCAATCCAATGGTCAGTATTCAGTCTACTTATTATGTCCCTTGTTCATCACATTAAATGAGATGTTATTGTCCTCTAAACAACCAACATGATGTTTGGAGACAGCTTTTTACAGAAGGACCACAAATGAAAGGAAAACTAATTCCACTAACAGATCCACAGAAATATAATCACCAACTATTTTCATCATCTGTTCATCATCAAAAGGCATTTTTCATAAAGAAATGTCAGAAAATGCTGTTTTCAGTCCCTCAGATATGGAGATCTTCTTTTCTCTGTTCTATCATAGATGTCATCACATACAACACACATTTCAAGACCTTTCGTACACCACCACTAAAATTCAAGTGTTTTCAAGGATTTCCAGCACTTGTACCAACCCTGTACATAGACTGTAAATCTTTGATTGTTTGGGTAAAGTTCAGGAAGTAGAAGAGCTGTTTTGTCTAACAGGACATGAGGGGAGAGAGATGGGGGGAGGACCCGCTGAAAATGTGTGTGTGTGTGTGTGTGTGTGTGTGTGTGTACCGTTTGTTGGGGTCCTTGATGAGCAGCCCCGACAGCAGCGACTTGGCGTCGGCCGACAGGGTTCGCGGGAACTTGATCTCCTCCATGAGGATGAGCTCAAACAGCTTCTCGTGGTCCTGGTTGTAGAACGGCAGGCGGCCGCACATCATCTCGTACGTCACCACGCCCAAACCCCACCAGTCCACCGCCCGGCCGTAGTCGTTGTCCTCCAGCACCTACACACACACACACACACACACACACAGACACACACACACACACGTTTCAACCATGTTATCAGCATTTCTATCAAACAAACGTTGAAGTTGTATCACTTATTCTGTTGAGTTAAAAACAGAATAATTCAAACGCCAAATGTGTTTTTTGCATTTGAAAGAGTTTTGGCCCCAAAAAGAACAAGAATTTTAATATTATTAATATATTAATCCAGTGTTGCAGGTAGGAGGTCAAAGCTGAAGTGCCTTAAACTGTCATTCTCTCTGCTGGCCACCAGGGGGCGACTCCTCTCTGGTTGGGTCCACAACCGTATGCGTGTCATCACGGTGAAGGCATGCACTAAGTAAAGGTTATTATTCATATTGTGGTGATAATTGAACCAGGGCGGAGCACCTGGGCTCCTCTGCAGTGACCAGTCCGTTCAGCTGATATTCCAGTAGTGCTGACCGGAGACTGACCTCCTACCTCCACTGGGAAGTTTGAAGAAGAGCGTTGTGCATTATTGTGAAATACTTGACCCTGAAACAGAGTTCCCACTTTAAATCTGCACACGTACTGATGCTCAGCCCCCAGTTTATTTGACCAGCAGCATTGATTTTATTCTACTATCATTCAGCCGCTGCTCCGAGGGGCTTCGTTGTCTCTTTCTGCCGTCTGGTTGAAACAAACCCGTCATGCAAAATAACAACATCTATTTGTGGTGGAGGACCGTTCAGACATATGTCCATTTCTGACCCTGACATATCTGATATCCGCTTTCATATCCTCTTAACGGGAAAATTAACTCTCAGAATCTCCTCCATTTATCACATTAGAGGAAGTGAAATTGGTCGCTGACATTCAAATTTGGTGTTAAGAAAACATTTAGGTGCCGTTGAGAGGAACTACACGTCGGGGTACTTCCACTCGTGCTCGGTGACAAACAAAACCGACGTCTGGGGTTCAAACAAACAGATTACAATCCTCTTATTTCACGTTCTGTTTCGTGTGACCTCTGACCTCAGGAGCCAGGTACTCCGGTGTTCCACAGAAGGTTTTCATGGTGGCAGTGTCGGTGATGCCTTCTTTGCAGAGGCCAAAGTCTGTGATCTTGATGTGGCCGTCTTTGTCCAACATGAGGTTCTCCAGCTGACGAAGAGGACGAGAACAGGTTAAAAAAAGACCACCCTTTGTTTGGTTGTTGTGTTTCCTTATATTTCCACACGTTCAACATGAAACATGAGATTCCTCCCAGACCCTCAGGTGGGCTTTACCTTCAGATCACGATAGACGATCTTGGCAGAATGTAGGTAGTCTAGAGCGGAGACGATCTCAGCGCCATAGAAACGGGTGCGGTCCTCTGAAAATACTCTCTCTCTCGACAAATGGAAAAACAGCTGTCAGGGGGAAAAGGAAAGAGTTCAAACATCTCCGTTGTATGAAGTCAGTCTGGTGAAAACCTGACAATCAGCATCGACATTACTGGATGTGTTCTGCAGTGGAACCCGGGAGAATCTTTATTCAAACGGACACACATCTCAGGGTTGGTGCAGCTTTTTTAAGATCTATTTTATTCTCACTCGCAGCTCCCTCCACCTGAAACCTCCACCCTTCATCCGGCGGCGCTGATTTACATTAATGTTCATGTTTAGCCGTGGGGACGATATGAAAACGTCGGGTCACGATGATCCTGGCCATATTAACGCGATAATCATCCAAAACATTAGTTTTAGTGACCAACAGATAATCTTAAATAATAATAAATCATAAGACCTGCCTGCATACATGAAGGATAAGATATATAAGAAGATTTTGGCTCTATTTTTCACTTCACTGCCACGACAGCGAGCTTTTTCAAGTCACTCTCGATTATTCCGATAATGAAAATTCACCACGAGTGTTATTTAAAATCCCACATTCTCTCAAAAATGTAAGGATTCTTAATAAAATCAAGAAATTAACGTTCTGATGATATTTGGCTTCTCTAATTCCCTGAAATTGATAAATCGATACCATTAACAAACCCTCACGACAGTGCAGACACGCCCGTCCTCCACAAATAAAGACCGTGAGACGGGAGTGGCTGCTTTCTGTCGAAGGTCTTTGAATCCCACCGTCGTCATTCTTCAATACTCCTTGAAATAACTTCCACGTTGAAATAAGACGGAACATCTGCCAGCTTCAAACGTCTTCTTTTAAATAAAGAGAGATTCATTGATGTCTCACCTCTCCTCCGTTGACGTACTCCATTACAAAGCACAGCCGATCCTTCGTCTGGAACGAGTACTTCAGAGACTGCAACAAAATACATACACCGTTTTTTTCTAAATCAGCAGAGCTCCGCCATTTGTTTCAAACACATTTATATATTTTTTTGAGAACAGAAGCTTTGTGGTCTGAATTCAACGCGTCCTTCCTTCTTAGCATGACACTCATCAAAAGAGGCTTTGAACTGAAGCTGAGGGGGGCCGCTGCCTCTCGTTTCTTTATATTTATTTATTCCAACACATGATTCACGGCAGCACAGGTGTGTCTCCATGTTAATGTTTGCACGCGGTCTACCCGCTCATACTCACAGTTAGGAATGGATGCCGAGTGTTTTTTAATACCCTACTTTCTGTGAGCGTGTGAGCGACTTCATCCTGCCATCGGAAAAAACAAAGAAACGGGACAAAGAAGAGGTGATTAGTCGACAGACAATTTCTTGTTTTAGTCGACAAGGTCGAGGATGTAATTCAGGCTTCCTACACCTTCTCCAAAGTCAAATTCAAGCACTTTCAAGCATTTCAAGGTGCATTTCCATGCTTTTCCAGCTGTGGTAAACTCCATATTTGTACCAATCCAATGGTCAGTATTCAGTCTACTTATGATGTCACTTGTTCATCACATTAAATGAGATGTTATTGTCCTCTAAACAACCAACATGATGTTTGGAGACAGCTTTTTACAGAAGGAGCACAAATGAAAGGAAAACTAATTCCACTAACAGATCCACAGAAATATAATCACCAACTATTTTCATCATCTGTTCATCATCAAAAGTCATTTTTCATAAAGAAATGTCACAAAATGCTGTTTTCAGTCCCTCAGATATGGAGATCTTCTTTTCTCTGTTCTATCATAGATGTCATCACATACAACACACATTTATAGACCTTTAGTCTAAATCCAAGCACTTTTTAAACCTTGAAAAGACCACATTGAAATTCAAGTGTTTTCAAGGATTAGAATATATTATAAAAATATATGACTTTTCGGTTGTTTCACACATACAGTCGTGGTAGATTGTGGTGATTATATGTAAGATTATACGATATCTGGGGAGCAGAAAGTGAAACATGATGACATTTAGAGAGACCTTGGCTATGATGACTTCCTTCTTGAGGATCTTCATGGCGTAGTAAGTGCCACTCGCCTTCTCCCTCACCAGAATGACTTTCCCAAAAGTGCCTTTGCCCAGAAGCTTCAGATAGTCAAAGTCATTCATTGTCTGGATAAAAAGACACAAAGAGGAGATGTTGTGAACAAAATGGGCTCTCCACACATTCAATGCAAAATGAAGGCAGCGTGCCTTGATTCAGAAGCAGGAGTGTCATGTTCGGGATGGAACCGTCACCTTTCGTTTGTAGTGGCTGATGGAGGTGTCCATCTCCTCCTCGTTGACGTTCTCGATCTGGGAGGTGGGGCTGCTCAGGATGCCCTCCTCCTCCTGCTTGGCCAGAGACTCGGCTACCATCTGGATGGCCTCGGCCCACTCGTCCCTGCAGGACACAATGAAATGCCCCACGCTAGTGTTTAGTTCAAACTAACCACGACACTGTATCAGAACCAGCTGAAATAGCTGAAAACTGGGTGGTCTAGATCTTTATATAGCGAATAGTTGCTTGATGCTAAATATTAATACTTTGAATTTCACATTTAGCAACTTTGTAGTGGTTAAGGTAGGCTGTAAATCCCAGAAAACACATAAAAACTTCTGATTTCTAGCCTTTCTAAAAGGGAGTGTTTGTTCCTCTCAAATAATAGTAAAATAAAAAACACAGCTTTTATGATACTAGCAATTCTTTGAATGTGTGTCAAGTGTTTGAGGAGTTTGGAGGACGTCAGGTACCGATTCATGCGATGCATCGATGAATTGAATATAAATGAAATAAATATTAATAAATAATAAAATAAATAAATAGAATGAATGGTTTTGGCTTCACCAATAATTGATATAAATGCGTTAAATCGGATGAATCGCCAAAGATTCTCACCCCTACGAGACACGACCTATGCATTATGTCGTGCTTTGGAACGAGAACCCTTCAAACTTGGCGCCCGGCCTCGACCCCACACCCCCGTTTCCTGGCTTTCTTCTCACTGCCTTGTTGACGGACTTCTGTTGTGTCGTCGGGACAATTTGCCACAGAAACTGTTTCAGAACTGAGAACTAGAGATTTTTATATTTTTGTTTCTTATGCTGAACCTTTCATATCTGGTATCCGTTGATCATGAGTCCTCTCACATATCTTTTCTTAGATTTGTATTAATATTTAACATGCACGGTTACTTTGATGCGTTCTTTTCTTTAATATCTGTAAAGTGAACGTGGACACGTTTCAGGAGTTCAAACCAAAATGTTCAGACACAATGTTCTTTAATGTTAAGTCTCCACAACTGTCCCAACGCACATCTTCTGCATTATCATCTCTTTACATTGCATACATTCTGCAAAAAACTAATTTTAAAAACTAATATATTGTACACTTTTTATAATATATATAGTTTATATATTTGTATTTATTTTTCTGTTTTATTATTGTTCTTGGCTGTTGCGGTGCACGTTTTTATCTTTTATTTTCTCCTACTATGTTTATCGTTCAGCACCAAATAAAATCCTTCGTATGTTGAAACCAAGAACTATTACTTGAGTTCAGGTGAAGATGTCGGTCTGGAAACGAGATTTACAGATTCTTTATTTCAACCGTTTTCTTAGAAAACCATCGATGATCCTAAAAACGAAATAATGCAACTTATAAATAGAAATGGTGGTCATTTTTCTTTCATCACTCACTGCATTAAATTAAGCCAAACGTATTTAAAAACCCTCCAGACTGTGAGGAAACCTGTCGAGGAGGAGGAGGCTGAAGGCTCACCTCTCATCAGGAGTGTCGACGTGAAAAGTCCTCTCGATGACCGTGGTCCACTGCAGACAGCGGATGATGAAGGTGTTCGGCTTGGGCCGCTCCGTCTTCATCAGCTGACATTCTGGACGTCACAGAGAGAGAGACGTACGGTGTGCTGCAGGGATTTGTTCCAGAGTATGAAAACAATGACGACAACAACAAGGCCTCTGCTCGCCGGTCTTACTTGCTACAGAGAAGTTGTTGAGCGGGTAGGCCAGGTCAGAGTCCTGCGGTTTGTCCTTGTAACCGATGAAAGAGCCGTCCGTCTTCAGCAGGAAGTAGCGCGGTCGCCAGTTCTTGATGTATTCACCTGGAGGGAGGAAGAAAGAAAGTTACATCCAGCCGTCATATAGTTTCACTACATGATCAGTGTGACATGTTAGCGGTGACCGAGGTGTTCGTCCCACAGACGATGGGGTTAGGGTTCCTTGGAGCAGTAAACTTAAATGTAAACGCCCCCTCCTAAGTTGCTAAAAGAGATATAAACAACCAACATGATGACCACGAAAGGAAAACTAATTCCACTAACAGATCCACAGAAATATAATCACCAACTATTTTCATCATCTGTTCATCATCAAAAGTCATTTTTCATAAAGAAATGTCAGGAAATGCTGTTTTCAGTCCCTCAAATATGGAGATCTTCTTTTCTCTGTTCTATCATAGATGTCATCACGTGACATAAATTCAAGTGTTTTCAAGGATTTCCAGCACCCGTAGGAACCCTGGCAGTAACACATTTCATGTCACGTTGTCGTCCATTTCACCTTAACAACACGCAGCAATGCGTTTGAAGAGATGATGCCACCGGAGGAAAGTAAGTACCGTTCGTGCGAGTGTGTTCACGTCGTGTAATGTCATGACCATGTGACCTGTATTCACCGTGTTTCCACATCAACACGTTCTGATTTGAACCTTTATATGATCCTGAACATAACTTGGCTCTTTCAGACGGCAACATTAGTTCACAGGATATTTTACTTTTCCCTCTCATATTCCATGTGTTTTTCAACGACTAGAAAACTGGATTTCCAGGTTTTCCAGGACGTGCGTGAACGCTGTTCTTTCATCCGAGGAGGAAATCTTTTTCTTGACAAATACTGTAGAAAAACGATGCCCGTTCACAAGCCACGCAGCCTGGAACCAAAGTGTTGAGGTCTGCATTAGTGATCAAGCATCTATCCAGCCAATCAAACTCTGAAGAAACGCCGCTCGCATGCGTTCGCACGTCTGCTGACTCGGCGGCTTCAGAGCAGCCGTGTGGACGAGGATGACGGCGACAGGAATAGGATGCAGTCGGACAACTCAAGACATCGGGCCGGCAGTTCTCCTTAAAAGCTGATGAGCGTCAGAGGAAGAGGAAAGTCAACGGCGTGGGATGAACCTGCAGGCACGTCGTTAGAAACGAAGGCGGCCGGTAACGATTTCACTCCACGTCAACACATCTATCACAAGGTTATCTAGGTAATTGTTTAGTCTGTAAATATAAATATGAATAAATATTGTGGGAAAATGCTGTGTTAAAAATACTCAGAAGATTATCTTAAAATGACTTGTTTGGTTGAACAGTACGATACACGAGATATTAAGTTTAAGAGCAGCAAATCCTTTGCCTCAAACCAATTATTGAAATTGTTATCAATTAAAAAAAAAAGTTAAAGGAGCAACAAGCAAAGTTGTGATTAATAATTTAGATGTATTTTCTGTAGATCAGCTCATATAATATTGGAGTCATTATCAAACATACTGTTTACTTATTACACACAAGCCGGCTCTGTGATTGGCTGCAAATCAGACACCTTTGAAGTCGTGTCGGGGGAGGAGGACACTGAACAAACTGCATTCTGGGTGATAATCCTGAGCATCCTCTCCACCACCTACTGGACAGACGGCAGAGCTCCTTCTCTAACAGACTGATTCAGCTTCAGGGTCACAAGGGCCGATACAGGAAGTCTTTCCTGCCCGGATCAATAACTCCATACAACACCTCCCCTCGGTGCAACTCTCAGCTGCATAGTTCTGGTTTTGACTTTCCTCGGACCAGACTATCACAATACCTCGTTTCTTTGAGCAGCCAATTGCACAGTGCCTGGTGTATAATGTATATGTGGTATGTCTATGCTATTTCTATATTTTATATTTTCATACTGGAGTTGTCGTCGTCTTGTATATTTGTAGTGTACTCAAATATATAATTTATATTGTGTATTCTTTTGCTGTATTTTCATGTATGTGTGTGTGTGATGTGTAAATTCACTGTACATTACTGTTGTTTTGGGACAGCTGACTGCTGTAACAAAATAATTTCCCAGTTTGGGATTAATACAGTAAATCAACCAATCTATCTATCTTACAGAGAATTACATTCACATTACGACAATAGTTTCACGATCTGAATCTGTCCTGAGGAAGTACACTCAAATCATACCCTCCAGAGGATGAACCTTTCCATTTTAAAGACCCCCATTCAACATCTAAATATATTTATCACTTAAGATTAAAATTCTGTAAAGTATCAGATAAAACTCAAAGTGTTTCTTTGGTTCCTGTGATGAAGCTTATTTTTTCTTTTAGGTTACATTTCATCATTAAGCTGACGTACAACGGCGTACCTTAATTACTCAAAATACAAGGCGTCTGAAAACGGCAAGTTTTGGTGACTTTTAAGAGTTTGTGTTGAGTCCTGGTGGGTTTGTTAAAGCAAGTGTAAGATTAGTTGCTCCTTTTGTTCTTCTATCAACTCAATGACCTTTCACTCTGACTGATTTCCCATTGGTTTTACAGTTTAATTGATTCCTCGCTGTGCTACGCTCCACCCAACATCCTGTTCAACAGGAAGTACATCACATTACAGTGGACCCCAACCTTAACATTTGTTACGTAGGCTAATTCCGTTGCAACGGATCCATCGGTGTGACAATAAAATCATATTAATACCATTTCTGAAAAGTGAAACTGAGAAGAATAATCCACGTTTAAAGCTTGTGACTTTTATGTGTTTCCCCAAAAAGTAAAAACGGCGTGTGAACTCGTGAGTTTTGATCTTAAACAGCGCAGCGAGCTGCTCGTTTCTCTAAGACGGCCTTTAGGACTGCGTTATAAGAGCACACAGAGGTGCAATAAACAATCCAGGGACTTGTGGGGGCCAGAGAGGAAGGAACCAGAGTGTTAGGTCATCCTCTGTAAGCTCATAGTGCCATAGAGAAACTTCCCCCTGCCTGCCAGCCAGCCAACAGCCCCCGAGCTCAGAGCAGACAAACACACCTCCAGCACACACAAACACACATTAAAATCACTGTGGGAAATAACGCACCAGCCAAGAGCAGCTCAGACTGGCCTGCAGCCCTGCAGAGTCTGCCCCGCTCCGCTCGCCCGCCTGGCAGGTAAACAACCATTGTTTGGCGGTGCTGTTCTTCAGGCCGACAGGGTGGCTCAGAACCGCGTCCACGCTGGGCTGCGTGAAAACAAATCTTTTTTCCGATTGAGGAAGGCCTGCCAAAAAGAGCTGGGATTTTCCTGAACGCCCGTTAACAGTGAATTCATCTCGTGTTTTAAACGTAATAACAAATGCAACTTTCTGTCAGTCGGTCACAAAAGACGTTTCCGTTTTCAGATAACTTCTAATGATAAAATGTCTCAGTGCAGACGCGTCTTGTTTAACAGGTGGGGGGTATTAACTTGTGTTCAGCTCTACAGAGATGCACTCTTAGTGACTATATAACAACTGAAAGGTGCAGACCAGATTCAGCTTCCAGTTTCCGTAGGAAGTGTGTTTACATTGATGCATTTACAAATTAAAGCATATTTAAAGGTATTACTATTTGTTTTGTCCCATGATGCAATGCACAAATGAAATGGACGAGCTGCTCAGAAATGGAAAAGATGTGGACGATCGTGGGAAGGGCTCTTTGACCATCTCAGACAGCAAAAAGTATTCAATCTTTAGAAAAACATTTTTCTGTCTTGTCACGTTTAACGGCCACTTTCCAAAAAGGACATGTCCATTTATAGAAATCTTTGTATACATTGGTGAGATATGTTCATTTCTTGTAAAAACCGGGATTGCAAACCCTTTTCTAAGCCCCGCCCCCATTCTGCTATAATGCCAAGCTGTCATCAGAGCTACCAAGGAGCCCACACTGTCACTAACTGAGCTCCCTGAATACATATCATCTAATCTTTGGAAAAACAAAAAAAGGGATTTCAGAGAGAAGCAGACAGAAGGGTCTACAATATGCGTTTGAAGGATATATCCAGGATGTCAAAGTGATTCAGCAGTAAAAACAGGTTAGAAAGATAAAAATAGAAGCTAAAGCTACAGATGACAGTGTGAAAGAGAAGCACCACATCACAGAGACCGTGAAATGAAGGAACAACACTGTTCCTAAAAAAAGCAAAAACAGCACAGTAGACATTCGGTATAGCTTCAGTAGTTAGCGTAGCACAGAGATGCTAACGCTAGTTAATGATGTGCTGGCGTGCTCTGCTAATGTTAGCCTCACAGGTTTTAAACGTAGAAACGTAACATTTTAGAAAAGCACAATATCCTTTAACATAACTGCCTCAGGTTCGATTCCCTCATCAGCTGAAGTGAAAAACTCTTTTCACCCTTTTAGATCACATCCCCGGTCATATTGTGCATCTATTTAACAATACATGCCGGAAAAAACAAAGAAATTTATTTTATCCTGGAAATCAGAATATGGTGCTCGTTCCAACCAAGTTCAAGCAAAAATAACATGACACCATCCACCAATCAATCTGTAACCTCTGCACAGATCTAGAGAAGGGCGGGTGCTTATGAAATCTTTAAATTTGGTTTCAGATGTCCTGAAGCACGACACACATCTCCACCTAAACACTAAAAGGACAGAGTAAGCTCAATGATGAAAACTAAAAAAATGAGAATAACGGAGTATGTCTCCCGTCCATCGTAACAACAAAACACCAAAACCACGACGGACACACTGAGAGACATGAAGCCATTAAAACGAGCACAAACACAGACGGCCACAGTGACCAGAGCAACCAGCCGTGTCTCAATCCAACCGTCAGGTTTGTATAAATCAGCTTCCTCTGAAATCCTGAAAGGAGAAGTGATTTCTACGAGCTGGGCTCACATTGTTGTTTCTGTTCAGTGCGTTAATGTCGGCTGTATGAACAGTAAACACCTTCATCTGAGGGGAAAACGTAAAGAAAAGCACTTTAAAGCCAGGCTGTACAATCCTGCTCAAAACGATTCAACATGGCTGCCATGACGATGATGATGGGGGTCTCCATTATTTGACACCTTTTCTGCATTTATGCACATTTGACAGTAACATTCCACACAGTTCGCTGAATTGAACAAGAAAAGTCTTCAGACGGATTCATCTTACATCCTCAACCAGAGAGATTCAGGGAAATAAAGTATGACACACATGACTGACATGACTGTCAACTGACAGCAAATAAACAGATGTTTGCAGCTTTTCAAATGAGATTGATTTGCTGCTTTACTTCGTTTTAGATGCATAGCAGTCATTTATCAGAAAAATATTAAGTCAAACTTAAATCAAAAGGGCCAATAATGCACCATGGGGTGTGTGGAACTGGCTGTCTAATGTCCATTGACCATGCAAGGTTTCTCTGTTTCATAGGATTCATTTATTAAATAAATAAATAAATAAAACCAAGCTAAAAAAGGAAAAAGGGAACGTGTGATGTCAGTGACTGGCTGCTGGAGAGGATGCTCTGCTGTCAGTTCTCCACTAAGGCAGACAACCAAGCATCCACCTCCACTTACTTTCATGCACAAAAGGTGTGGACAGTAACATTGTTTCAGGATATTTTGTTATATAATTGAATAGCTTTTCTAAATCCAGGAGGACTGAACTGAGTGACCTTATATCACCACTGACTTTCAGTATTAACAGCAGTGGCTTCTCAAAACTGCTTGGGACTTAACTTAAGCGGTCTTGACTAACACCCTGGTTAATTTTAGTGAACTGTACAGTGATCATCTATTTCTGGAAGGCAAAGCCGGCATTTACCATTTGATCTTTTACAGTCAACAACATAAAGTCACCTTTAAATTCAAGCACTCCTACATTTATTCTTTTTTTCAATGATACGGTATGTTTCCATATATATTTACTACATATATATTCACATACAGGAGCAACTTTTACAGATAAGACTAGAATTATTCTACAGATTAAATGAGAAGACCAAACCCAACATGTGTTACTCCGTCTCTTTATTCTTGCTAACCTGTCTGCGGTACATTGGTTCATTCTGAAGACATTAAAAAGTTTCAGTCATTTCCTAAATCAGCTGGGGGTTTTTTAACACCCTTTATTCAAATAGGAGGAAATAGTGGATTTGTTGGGAACTATTTTCTGTGGCGGATTAATTATGAGCTCGAGTGCACTGGTTTTTGAACATTTTTATATTCTATACCCTCTTGGAAATATTAAGTAAGCCCTTAACAGTTTGTTGTTCTACATTAAATTAAATCAAACTTTTTTTCCCCAAACGCTTTATTATAGTTATATTTAGGAATACCTGTAATATCTGTATCTGTAGCAGCAGGACGGTGTGTGTGTGTGTGTGTGTGTGTGTGTGTGTGTGTGTGTGTGTGTGTGTGTGTGTGTGTGAGACCAAGTCAAAATAAACTACAGTGTGTGTTCTTAGCCATGAAGGAACATCGGAGCTCTGAGGCCCATAAAAACACATTTATCTCAGCCGCTATAGATGAAAACGTGAAGCCTCCTCACCTCTTTTCTGGACCCAGCCTTCCTTGACGACGTTCTGGTCGCTCATGGTGGCGTCTCCTCGTCACCAGCTCTCCCAGTTCTCCCAGTGTGGTGACGGTGAAGGGACAGTTACTTGGGGAGGGGGAGGGGGGGTTAGGGTGGGGAGGGGAGCGGCTGAGGCTCAGTCAGCCTTCCGTACTGACCGCCGCTTGACCTCCGACCTCCAACCTACCTGCGCCTACTCTCCCCTGACCTCAGATCTGTTAACTTGTTCCCCCCACGATGTGTCTCTCTCTCTTTCCCACAATCACTTTCTCTTTCCTCGTCTCGCCCCGCCGACCCAACCTGACTTTCTCTTGCTGTCTTCTGTCTCCCCCCCTCCTAGCCTTCCTCACCCCCCCTTTTAACTTGTGTTTCTCCCCTCTCTCCCTCCCTCCTTCCTTCTCTTACTCTGTTTCTTTTCCTCACTCCCTCGTCTCCCTCTTCTTCTTCTTCTTCTTCTGTGTTCAGGCGCTCCAGCAGTGAGTCAGCCTGGAAGGAAACGGAGGCAGAGAAAGGAGAGAAGGCAGAAAACAAAACAACACAGAGAGCAGGTCAGTGGATAGTTTCCTTCACACAGCAAACACAACTTATTGTTCAGAGCCTTAAACACACTTCCTGTCTCCTTACCTCCTTCTATCCTTCCTCCTTGCCCCCTCACACTTGCTCCTTCTCCTCTGCTTCCTTTGTTCCCGCCCTTCTTCACCCACTCTTTCCTTACTCTCCATCAGTCTTTCCCCAACTTCCTCCCTCCTCCTTCCTTACTCCCTTTGTTCCCCTCATCCATCCTTACTCACTCCTCTCCCTTCCTCTTACCTCCCCCGTTCCTTCCTCCTCTCATCAGTCCTTCACTAACAACTTATACTTCAACTTTTATTTACCTTATTCACCCTTTCTTCAAAAGAATTGAGGAACATTCTGTCCTCAATCTCTTCCTTCACTCCCTCCTTTACTTTCCTTACCTGCCTCACTCTCCTTCCCCGTTTCCTTGCCTCCTCACATCATTCACCCCCTCACATCATCTCCTCCACCCGCTTCCTTTGTTTCATCCTTCCTTCTTCTTTCCCTACTTCTTCCTTCCTTCCCCAACATCTACTTCCCTCTTGCTTCCTCACACTTTCTCCTTCTCTACCTCACTCCTTCATTTCTCCTTTCCCTATTTCCTTGTCTCCTCACTTAATTCACCTCTTCCCCATCCTCTATTCCCTTCTTTCTCCTCCTCTCCATTGATCCTTCTCTGACTACTTCTCTCCAACCTTTTTTCACACCACCTCTTCTCTGTCATTCCTCCATTTATTCCCTCCCTTCCTCACTAAATCCTCCTCCTCTCTCCATCCCTTTCTTTCCCTGTGCACCCTCCATCAGTCCCTCTCTAAATTATTCTCCAGCTTTTTTTTCCAGCAAATTCATAAATATTTTCATTTTTCAATCAAAGAATGAAGAAAAAATGCCAGTTTCAGTCTCTCAAACTTAACAATTGCTGCGTTTCTTTTTCATTAATGATAGTACATAAAATATATTTGGGTTTCGGTTGATGAGACAAATCACACAATTTGATGTGGTCACTTTGGGCCCATACAAAGTTGTGATAAGTGTGTATCATTACATTTTGATATTTCATTGACCAAACAGTCAATCAATCAATTGAGAAATTGAGCACCAGGTCATTTTATAATGTACGTATTGTCGAATCTTCCTGTCCTATCACAATCATATCTAATGTATTGCTTGTCGTCACTTCTTTGAGACCAAAGCAGAGACACAGTAGCAGGGTTAACGGTTATATTGAACCTGGACAAACACGTTTGCAACTCATGCACAAGCATCTAACAGCCCTCTAGGACTTGGATATTAATCTGCAATTTTGCAACTGACAACTTTGTGAAACGTGATAGTGCCACAATTTGCAACTAGCATGTAAGCAAATTCCCACACTCTTGTGAAACTGGTCCCTGATCAGCACTCAAGGTATAAAGAATTAGAAATTGCTTCTATTAAATACAATGCAGGTGGGATTCCATACACCTGACCACCCTTAATCCTGGCCTCCCTCTTCCTCATCTGTTGTCACACCTTCCCATATTCCCTCCTCCCTTGGCCTTGAATCCTCTGTCATTAATTCACTCCCAAACCTCCTCTTTACCCTCATCCCCCCTCCCCTCCTCCTAATTTCTTCATCAGTCTGTCTCAGTCTACCCGTCTATCAGGCGCTGAACAGCAGACAGCAGCGTCTGAACTCCGAACACACCTCCCTTACAGCAGCTGCATCTCTTATGCGTTTGCCCAAAAGGTCTCGCCGGTGAAAACACACACAGCTCAGCTCTGAAAGATCACATCTTAAAACCAAATGACTCCCGAGTTTGCGAAACAGACTCCAGTGCTGCTTGATATAAAAGCACCAATCAGTCCAGCCTTTACCGTGAAAGCAGCATGTGAGACACACATCCAAGACCACTAACGTTTTACTTGGTCAACAACTGCCTGCATCTAGATGGGAGTATACGAAATTAACGTTTTAATGGAGGTCTAGGACCACAGTCTAGGATACTCTGTCCCAACAATCCACATCAAACTCCTCGCATTTATCCCCAATTCTTACATGCAAGTACAATGCTATTCAATTTCTACTTCACAATACTCATCTCACGCTGCTGTCAAAATGAGTTGTAGGCTTTGTACCGGGGCAACAAGCTACGGAATGAATCACAAACATTTTCCGTTTAGGCCTCTCTTTTACATACGCTTAGCAATTCCATCTATATGGAGTCATTTATATTTTTGCTTTGTTCCGGCTGTCAAACCAAAAAACAATTTCCCTCAGGAATAAATGAAGCTTTATCTTATCGTGTGTATTTCTGTGACTTCAGGTGTTTTAACGTGAAGCGACACTGAAATGACTTCACGTGTAAAAAGGTGAAAAAAATATTCATACCACTACATCTTAGCTGACTTTAAAACTCTACAAGCACTCCCTGATAGTGACGGGCAAATAGGGCTCTAATCACTATGACATATTTACAATCTTGATATCTATCATGACATGTCACACGTAAAGCCAAAACTTCATATAAACCAAAACACAGCTTTTCAGAACCATTAATATGAAACACGGTTCTGTGGACGACAACGCGTCGAGATCATATCGTCGAGATACGATTCTGTTGAATAAAAGATATTATTGACAACGCCTACCGCTTCATGACATGACAATACGGTGACAAAATGCCACAGTACATTTTTTTAAAGAATGTAATGTATTTCTATTCCTTACATCTACCAATTTAAAGTACCTGTGTTTGAAAGGTGCTGTACAAAAGCCCATTTAAACATTTAAAATGTTTTGCTGCTCAGTCTCACCAAAAGTCCAATGATTCTGCTGCACATGTTCTACCCTAGACACACATCTTAGCTTATTCATTACTGTTCATACTTATAAAACTAACCATATAATAAAATACCCCTTACTGTCTACTGTACTTTATTTACATTACCACAGGCATACAGTATGCACATGACTTGTTTTTTCTGCACTTCTGGTTAGATGCTAAACTGCATTTGGATGTTCCGGTACTCTGTGTAATGATAGTAAAGTTGAATGTATTCTAATCACAGAAAATATGTTAAACATCAGATAACCTAAATGGTCAAGAATTTCGTAAGGAATGTAATCATCTTTTCTTCTTTTTCTTTTTACAACAAAGCCCCACAGCAGTTCACCCCCTCCCCTCGTGGCTAGCCTTTCACGTTGCCACATTGTGAGTAATAATAAATCACATTCCCCATGATGAACGTGGATCACTATTTTTTTTTTTTAAACATTTCGGCAGCAAACTACGACCGAAGGGTGAAGATGTTGCGGAGGGCAGCCTGGCCATGTTGCTTCAACGTCAATGGAAAGATCCGAGGCTGGGGGGAACAAAACGCGAGCCCTCCAATGACAACAAAAACAATGGCTGACAGGAGCAGCCGTTGTGTATTTCGGAAGCCGGTTCAGAGCGCCGACCCCCCACCACCACCACCACAACCCCGGCACCATAAACTCGCCGCCCCCCACCCCGGTCGCTGACTTATTGGCCATGATCGGGGTCCTTGCACCGCACCACAAAAACAAACAAATACCGAAACAACAGCTTTTGTTTCAAGGGCGTGTGGTGTCATTATCTCGTTACATAACAACATCCGCTTGGCGGTGCTCCGTTACACTTTATTGGGCGAGACGCGAATAAATAGTCCGGCGGGGAGTTTTTTTGTTGTTGTTGTTGTGTGCCAACTGTTAACGGCGATAAAATAACCGGCTCCCGGCGTGAGGTGGTCGGGGGTGTGGTGGTGGGGAGACGGGGTTCGTCTGAGTCAGACTGGCCTGTGATGGCTCGGGCTGCTGAGAGGATGCGAACTAGCCAGGGATGCTAGCGGGAGGAGGAGGAGGGTGGTGGTGATGCTACCGCTAATGTTAGCCGGCTAGCTAGCCTGGCTGGTTAGCATAGCTGGCTAACGGACAGCCACTGGCGGAGCCGTGGTGTTTATTTTCATGCCCATGACGATGGAACAACTCCGGGGTTTATCGGCGTTATGTGTTTGAGTATGCGACGTTAAACGCTGTGTATTTGAAAGGGATGGGAGACCGGGGAAAGGGGGAGGAGGAGATGGGGTGGGTGAAAGGGGGGGCGGGGAGGTTGGGGGTGTCGTTCATCACGGAGATGGGCCGAGGCCAGACGGACGGTACCGTTACTAGCCCTCCCCTCCCTTCTGCAGCAGCATCCCCGGCGCCGCATCCCTCCCAGACTGGCGAATGACGAAGCAAGCGGCAGCAGCCCGCTAACAGCGAGCTAGCTTAGCATGCTAACCTCCGCTCCCCACCCGCTCCAGGCTCGACACAAACCCGCTCCCCGTGGCCCCCAAAACGACGAACCCCCCCTCCCCAACCCAACCCCCGCTCCCCCCCCCTTTCCTCTCCATATTCATAAAAACAACCCCCCCACTCCCACCCACAACGCCTTATAGCATATATACAATTATTATTTCACCTGGTAGTCGAAGAATGACAAGGGTGCCCCCTCCTCCTCCTCCCCTGCTCCTCTATGGGCACTGGAGCATCCAACGGAGTAACGTCCCTCAGCGGCGAAAACAGGAGGAGGACAGCGATGGATCCATAGCCGCTGATACCGTGTCCGGACCGTGGAAGCCGAAAATCGGGAGGGTTTTTGCGTGTGTGTGTGTCTGTGTCCCAGACAGACAAGAGACTGCGGCGGCGGCAGGCAGGCAGACAGACACACGGACGGACAGACAGACAGACCCGCTCGGCTCCTGCTCCCTCCGCAGCTCCGCCAGGAAACCTCGCTCGGCTCAGAGTCGGCACGTCACGTTCAGCCAGATCTGACTGGGAGAACTCCTGCTGCGTTCAGGGGCTGTGGGGAAATACGGAGGTTCAGACAAGTCACTGCCCCAAAACCAGGAAATGTGGCACACAATAGTGAAAACACTCCACTAAAAGCTTAAAAAAGAATCCTGCATTTCAAACCTGTACTTTCATAAAAGTATTATCAGCATAGTAAATATGATACTTGACAGTTTATTTGGAATTCATATAAACATATCAAATTACTTTCACAATGATGGACTGAGTCCTTGAACCTTGACAATGATTTTTTTATAATATGTAAGTATTATCATATAAACCGATTTAATTATTTTAAATTAATACATTTTATTCAAATATTTTTACAAGAGCTTACCCCCTAATTTAAAGGCGAGGCAAAAGTGCCTCAGTGGTGAGATGTAACAAATTACTCGTACTGTAGTCAAATACAAATTTGAGGTATTTTACTTGAGTATTTTAGTACATTTGTATGCAACTTTAGTTTGTTTTGTTTGTCTGTTTTAATTGTTTTTTGTTTTCTATAAGTGTAAAGCGTCCTTGGGTTTCTTGAAAGGCGTGATATAAATTAAAGTTATTATTTTTATAGTATGAAAAGTAAAAGTATTACTTTTATTTACGATGTTTCTGGATTAATATCACTGCTACATCAATGTGTATGTTTCTTTTTTTTTTTTACTGCTGTAGATGTTTAAAGTTATGCTAATAAATAATAATTTATTATATTAATTAACAGCAATGCAATATTCTATGAGAGCATCCTTGCACATGCAGCGTCGCCATCCTGGGAGAACCACGTATCCCTGAAAAGTTAACTTCTCACGAGTTCAGAAAAACAGCCAAGTTTTCAGCTTTGTGATGATGGCATTTCACAGCTGATTCCAAGAGGCTTTTATTAGAATTGTTCTCCACACATGCAGGAACACTCCGTCCTTCAGGTTATCACAAACGCTCAAAATGAACACGTCTGGAGATACGTTGTTTTCACGGGACAGGAAGGGGATGAATAAATATAATCTGAAAAGGAACGAAGGCTGTCGGACAAATTTAGTGGCGTAAAAAGCACAATACGGAATTTACTTCTTTGGGACATGGTAGAGTAGATGTATAAAGTTGCATACAAATATACTGAAATACTCAAGTACCTCACATTTGTATTTGACTACAGTACATGAGTAAATGTACTTTGCTACATCTCACCACTGAGGCACTTTTGCCTCGTCTTTAAATCGGGGTAAGCT
The DNA here is from genome assembly GCF_963514095.1 of Eutrigla gurnardus. NCBI lineage: Eukaryota > Metazoa > Chordata > Actinopteri > Perciformes > Triglidae > Eutrigla > Eutrigla gurnardus. The sequence continues at coordinate 31,024,276 of NC_139917.1, forward strand.
CGTCAAAATATTTGAATAAAATTAATTAATTTATTAAAAATATGTTTATATGATACTTTTTGTAAAATTCTTGATCTCGTTAAAATAAAATAAAAAATCCTTGTCAAAGTTCCAGGTCTCAGTCCATCATTGTGAAATTAATATTATATGTCATATTCATTCCAAATTGTATTATGCAAAGTATCATATTCATATTCATTATTTTTTATGTCTAATTGTTGACTGATAAGTTTCACCTTTAAAAATCAACCCTTGATTTTGGTTTATTTTTTATTTTTTTTAAACAATTGTTTAGCCTATTCAATGTCAGATAATAGTGAATAGGTCCAACAGTGATGTATTACAATTATTTATTTATTTTGTCAGACTTACAGTTCAAAACCAAAAAGATATTAAATTTACAATGATATAAAGGAGAAACGTTTTTTTTTTTTTAATCTGCATATTTGAGAATGTTTTCTGAATTTCTGCCTGTAAATTGTAAAGACAAAGGGAAAAACAGTCAATCAATTCTTAAATTAACCGTAGCTAAATGTTCTATCGATCCTGTGATGGAGTAACCGACTCATCATTTGAGCAGTGCATTTCCATCATGTGTCTTGATTTAGGCGACTGCATGTCTCTTACCGTGTCTGTACAGTATGTTCCTGTATGCTGAGAAGTGGGACTTTACGTGGGGTGCCTGAATGCAGCATCTCTCTCCTCATGGCATCCCAACGCTTTTGTTGGTCCCTGGCTTTTGTTGTCTCTCTCTCTCCCTCTCTCTCCCTCTCTGCTGGATTTATGTGTCCAGATTCAGTTCAGTTATAATTCACTTCCTGGTTGCTCCTCAGCAGATATCAGCTGTTATTATCCAAACTCACACCAACTATGTGAATATGTTTGCACATTGATAATTGTGCCCCCCCCCCCAGACTTTGATACTGTAATTGATTTACTCAGTCTTACCTAAATGTATAGCACACCCTCCTCCCCCCTCCCTCTGTCCCCCCAGCCTTCCTGTGAATGGGTGCTTTGTTTGAGGATCCTGGTCCCAGTCTGGCTGCAAGCCTGCATGGACGGGACTGCTGCTGCCGCCGCCACTGCTGCTGCTTTGCATTAATCAAGTAGTGTGTGAAATAAAAAAATTCAGTCCCACTTAACAGGTCTGGTCTGCCATGGCCAGCTATGTGAAGACGGTTCAGACGCACACGCACAAAAGTAACTCAACAATTTAAATAACAGGAACAACATACGATCAATGTGAAAAACATTAACTTATTAATTAAAGAGTTTTTGTGTGTTGGTGGGACATAGCACTTTAAAGACATCTTCTCGGACTCTAATGGCTTGACAAGAAGATGCTTTCGCCATTTTTCACATTTCATGAATATAACTTTTTTAAAAAGGTAAAAAATAAAAATGATTTAAAAAATAATGTATTGATTTAGTGGTTTGGATGTGGACAGACATTGTAAAAACAAATAATTTAAAAGTAGAAGTACTGATTCAACTTCTTTGCTCAGGTAAAAGTGAAAAAGTACAGGCTCTGAAATGTACACAAAGTACAAAGTAAAAAGTATCCCTATGAAGGACATTTCTACTGGTTGTTTTTTTTACAAGGCTCTCGTCATATTAATGAGAGAAAAAATGATCGTTAATTCCCCTCAAATGCATTAAAACTAAAGTAACACACCTGTTTGGAAACATGAAGAGAAGAAAGTACACATTTGTTTAAAAATGTAGGGAGGAAAAGAAAAAAGTTCCCAGAAAAATAAATACTCAAGTAAAGTAGAGATACCTGAGAATTCTACTTAATTACCGTAAGGAAGTATTTGTACTTTGTTACATCCCGTCTCTGGATGGAGACTGAATAGTTTGTAGTTTGTTTCCACTGTTGAGAAATTCGATGTCGCCCTTTAAGTTCTGACTTCTCACTTCCTGTGTTGGTATCTGTCACCTCATGGCCTGTTAAGTTCATTACCAACAAATAACTCTTAAACTGAAAAAATGATTGTAGAAATAAGCCTCACTAGCATCCCCTACAGGAAATTATCAACTAATACAAATCTTTTTAGCTTCTTCCATTCTTTTTTTTTTATCTGTGCACCTCATTTAAATATAAACAATGACAAGAAATACAATAACGTTTCCAATCAGTCACGCAGTAACCATAGTAGCAGTGTGTGTGTGTGTGTGTGTGTGTGTGTGACAGAGAGAGATCATGGTTACAAGTGTCAGTTTGCTCGGTTACCAGACTGCAGTGTTGGGTTTCTCCGTCGTGGATCTCCTGCACAGATAACATCTGAAGAGAAATACACTTCTATGAAAAACACGGACACTTGCAGATTTAAATGCATCTGAGTGATCTAGTCTAGGGGGCGTCGCTCTTCTACAGGTAAGATAGCTGGAGGTCCTTCCAGTTGTAAATTACTTACTTACATTATAATGGTTTAAAGGACAGTGTAGCAGTAAAATGTCCATGGTATATTTATATTTGATATAATTACATTATTATTATTTAATTTTTTCTTTTTTTTATGTGTTCCTTTCATGAAAATGCACATTACAATATAAAGTTGACACACAAGTCCACAACACATTTGTCAAATTTATGCTTTTCATGATTGGAAATGAGCAGAAATATAATTCTTATCATCACTCATACATTGATGTTAAAGCAGGATTTCACTGTTTCACTGTAGTTGCACTATTAACTCATTATTATTGTCATTATGGATTACTCTGCATATTCTTTTCTCCATAAATGGATTGATTGGTTAGTAAGCATTGTGAAACCTGAACACATAATTACTAAATGCATGTACAATTATTAATATTATTTAAAATGGAAAAGCAGCAAATCTTCACAGTTGTGAAGCTTGAAATATAAAGTGTGTTTGCCATTTCATTTTCTGGGGTAAAAACGGTTTAGTATAGGCATATAGGTGGTTACATTTATGCATGCAAAGCATATTATATAAGCTCTTTGCGTGTTTTGGATGCAAAAATCGAAATCATAAATGTTATGAAATAAAAAGTACAATATTAATCCCTGATTATTTCTAATATCTTCCTCTGTGATTTTTTTCTGGACTGGAAGTCATCTCAGTAGTATAAAGGTCCGTTTTGTCCTGGATTTGTTTTGTTCTTTTTAACTTCTACGAGACTGATTCTAGTTTTCTGCACGTCAAATATAACCTGACTAAAAATATAAATTCTCTTTAGCAGCCTCTAGAGGCCACAATGCTCATTACACACCAACAAATGGTAGAGTCTGAAGTGGTGGACATAAGTATTTAAAATTTTTAAGGCTACGTCTGCACTCACGGGAAACTCTCTGGTCTCCGGACTCACCCACGACCCTCCTTGGACCTGGTCTTGGTGTGGACTTGCCTCGTGGACAATGGCAGGACCTGGCATTGCTCTGCGGCTGCATGAGTTCAGAGAGTCTCAGGACTGCAGACAGTTCAACGGACCGACAACATTAAAACTAAAGTGAGTGATCGGCATCAGCAGTGAACCTAGAGGACGTTTCTCCCAAAATTATGTTAAATCCTTCACTCAGAATTCAAATGTTTTTTCCCCCTTTCTATTCCAGTTCGTCTCGTCTGGGGAGAGATGTGCATGGATTTTATCCAGGACAGCTGGGTAGAGTCCATATTACCCACTCAAAGGATCGTGGGTAAGGCTGCGTTTTAAATCTCTACGGCAACCTCCGGTTCTGACAAATGAAGCCAATGCTGAAGTGCCTTAAACCTGTCATTCTCTCTGCTGGCCACCAGAGGGTAACTCCTCTGGTTGTATAGAAGTCTATAATGAGCCTACTTCTCTCTTGATTTATTAACTCCGTAAACATTGTAAACATGAGTTTATGGTCTCAATCTAGTTACAAGTCTCCTAACTTTTACTTTAAATTATTTGAAATCTTCTTCAACCACAGTTGGCTTAAAAAGTAAAGGTTGGTTAAAGGCCAGTAGTTGTTTAATCTCATGTTAGACATATTAAAGAAGTGTAGAAAAACAAATGTAATTCTACTCCATCTGTCAACAGTCTTCACAGTGGAAGGTCTCAGGCCCTAAACGGGTCTCTTCAGTCTCCGAACGCTCCGTGTGAAAACTACCAGCACAGTTTTGACCTCCGCACCCTGAGAGCGCTGACTGTCCTCCGTCACAGACCTGCTGCTCTGGAACAGCGCCCCCCGCAGACGGCTTACCAGGAACACTTTGGTCTTCAGTTTCCAGTCTTTCCGCAGTAGTTGGTCCATTTCAGAATAATATTTTATTGGATTACCCAGACCAAGCTCTTGGGTTCCATCAGCATTTGGTGTTGGTAGAAGTAGATACGTTGTGGTTTCTTTGTTTGTTTCTTTCTTTCTTTTGACAAATGTACTTATTGTAAGTCGCTTTGGACAAAAGCGTCTGCTAAATGACCTAAATGTAAATGTAAGTATTAGCATTAGCAGTAATATTACAATTAGTAGTACATGGTGGCATTTAATATGTACTTGCTACAATATTAAAGTACACATTAAAACATGTATTATTATTATCCAATAATTAATGGTCTGTTCTGCAAAATAAGTACTTTTACTTTTGGTATAGTTCTCAGGGTTTGGTTTAAAAAAAAAACGTCAGCAGGGTCATGGATTTCTGGAGATATGAGGTTGACATACATATCAGGACATGCCACCAAAAAAACAATAAATCCGTTTGCCATAAAATTTGTGTTTTAATGTGGCATACATCTAGTAAATTTACAGGAATTGAGCTTGAATTTAGCTTAAACAGTCAAGAGGAGCAGTTACAGTGCAACAACGTGTGAGGATGCTACAGAGAAAGTGCTCAAATCAGTGTTGTGACTTGAGTCTTTTAAAGGCACAGGAGATGATGCGTCATTGACAGTAAACCTTCGTGTAGACCAAGACATCATGTGCACAACGTCCCTGACAACAATTAGGCATACCTAAGACATGAGGTTATTCATACCTAAGGTTATACAAAATTCTTATAACAAAAGTCATCGTCACGTAGTCCTCGTCTGTGTAGTCATCACAAAATTCTTATAACAGACACCATACTGCAATTAAGCAATAACATGTTGTGGTTTGGTTAACCTGATAACAGCAATTACAAATAATGATTACAGTAATTACAGATAATGATAATACCATATTGCATTATTATGATTATTATTACATTAACAGCGTGTCTGGGTTACTGTAGACATAAAATATATTGGTGATTTTCATTATTACTGCATCCAACTGTGAATTTACTGTAACTATTAGCCAGTAATTTACTGGTGTAATCTACTGGTGTACTTACCAGTCCCAGATACGCCTCATTCACATTTGAATGTATTCGTGTCTTTGACTTTATATGCAACTGCGGTGTGTGAAAAATTCACTTTGCTTACGGTGTGAACCTGCACCTTTCATGGAAGGAAAGAAAATGAAGACGGGAAAGGTCAGTTTGTCAATCAAGCAGACAGTTTTCAAATAAGACACCCATGTGGGAGGATTCAGCGTCTGTGTATGATGTGACGGTGCTCGTGCAGAGAAGCATTACTGAAGTCTTCAGTTGTGACATGGAAAGCGCCTGTGAAGGTGTGATACCTAACCGAGCCTGTTCGTCTCTAACAGTCACCTAACAAAGAGTAAAGCAAAGTATTCAGGCTACAAGTGACATGAGTCTGCAGAGCGTTTTAACAATCCGACAACCTGACAAAGTTCCCAGGGCCACATATCAATAACTTGATTAAAAAAAACATAAACAAAACATAATCTCCCAATCTCTCTCTCCAACAGACAAAGAAAGAAGTCAGGATTTGGATGATGGAGGTTCAATAGTCATCCAAAACAGACTGATACTTAATACCTGATACTTCCTGCATGGCAGCAGTAGATTTGAGCGATACTGTTGTAGCTGGTAAAGGCGGAGCTAACTTTTATTACATTATACACTGCTGGTTTGCTTAATCTATAATAACGTCGCAAATACAGGCAGTGTTAATTTAAATATATGCATGTTACATGCAGTGTCCTTTCAAAATGAACTTCTGCCTTCACAGGAAGTTTGGTGTAGGAAGAGAGAATGCCACAGGAGTATTTAACTTGCATATAAACATGTTTGCTAAGATTAGATTGAGATTTATTGCCATTTGCACAGGTTGACCGAGTCATGTGTTTCACCACTTGAAGTATGTCCTATCCACCCTCCTGGAGAATGTACGGCTCCAGAAGGGAACGTTATGTCATGTGAACAGTTTTGTGTTTTTTAACTTGAGACCATTTTCATTGTGACCCTTTTGGGTAAGACTTCCTGGAAACATTGATGATGTGTGTTCAATGAGAGAGTGACACAGCAAAACAATGACCAAACTGGACAAACTGGTTTGCTTTATCCTTTGTGTTATCTGGCTCAGGGTTCGTCAAACAGAGGCTCCACAAAGATCCGGTCGGTCAGCACAAAACTACCAACGCCATCCTCGGTTTTTATTTTATTTTACTGATACATACCGATACTTAGTATGTCCAGTGGCGTACGCCAAAAATGCTTGCATCGGGTTGCATTTTTCAATAATCAAGCCAGCATTATTCTCTGGCTATTCTGACCCACAATCCCCTGCACAGTGGTAGATATGCCATATCAACTGAGCCTCTGAGCGATCACAGGCAGATGACAGCCTGATGACAGCTCACTGACTGTAGCTGCCAGATATGTGAGCGAGAGGGTCAAAGGTCACGGCGCACTGTTGTGTCGAAGTTGTAATATCCCGACGGCGTGCATACTGCAAGTAACAGGTACTTCGAAGGCCAGCCGCAGTACATAAGAATATTAAAATGAAAAGGTATTAATTTTGCCCTACCCCCATCTCACGGCACCTGTCAAAGTCACCTGACTCCCCACATCCACCTGCTCACCTCTTCCTCATTTCCCCATCATCTTTAGTTTCGATGTGATGAAATCTCAGAGCTACCCCTGTTTCTCAGATCTGGTTTCTGCTGCTGGAAACAGTGACAGGAAATGTAATCAAAAACCAGAATCACGAGCTAAAGACACTAAAAAAAGGTTCTTTAGTATTCTTAGATTTCTGCACTGGTTGAATATTAAAATCAGGAGTATTGATCCCATGCACCTATATACAACACATACGTAGATTTGCACACATGAAACTCGTGCTATTGTGTTTTACGTTATTGTTGCTGTAATTTGATATCGAAAGACTACAAAAGCCGTAATTTTCAGGTTCAGGTTTTGGTTGAACAGTCTCTGACATCAGGTTTTATGTGAACCGTAATCCGTGTTTCACAGTGTTACGGCAGCCTTTGTGCGTAGATTAGCCAGGAATTTCACAATTTCCCTGTTCCTGCAAAGATTGAAATGCATGAGAACTTGTAAAGCAGGTTGGTCCTCAGGTCTTTGTCATGATATATAAACTCAAGACACTATTCCCGGAGACACAGAGCAGCAAACTTCTATCTAGAGTCAAAGTTCATACTGTGGGTGGAAGAACGCGGTAAGAAACATCTTTACTTTATTGTATTTGTGTTATTTTATTGCCGTGTTGTCATTGCTGTTTTTGTGCAATTGTATTGACAAGTGACAGTTATATATATATAATTTTTACACACCACTACTGGGAAAAAGAGATAATAAAATAACTGAAATAAATGAATAAAAACAAATTGAGTCAACTAATCTGTTTACCTAGAGTGAGTTATTTGTCTCTTTTGACTATATCTATGTATAGATTGTACTTTGACTGTATTCATATAGGATATTATTAAAAGGCAGATGGTGTCTCTTATGTAACATTACTCTTGCTGATGAACCTTTTTTTGTAGAGTAGGAGTAAAATGATATATTTTACCATTGGATCAACTAACAAAAATGCCTAATTTATTCACGTTTGTTCTTTCTGAGTGTACATTTATGTATATGTACTTTTGTCTCTCCTCATTTTTTTCTCAAGTCATTGTTAGAACTGTAATGGCAGCAGTAAGCACTCATTACTATATAACAGCAAATACCAAAATGTAGATACTTGGTCTAAAAAAATCTGAATCATTATATTCTGAATCATAACCAACAGTTCTTTGGCTTTTTGTCTACATCAGCTCCAGACTTTTCATTAGCAGAGGCAATGCTGTAAACTGACTCGCTTTACTGCAAACTGAACACTGAAAACCAGTTTAATGTTTTAATTTTCACCCATTGTCCCCACAAAAGGTGTTTTAAAATGAAGTTGGGGCTGCTGGTGGTGTTGGTCGTGGCAGTTGTGGTGCCCAGTCTGTCCGCGGACCGGAAAGTTTCCAGATGTGAGCTGAGAGAAGAGCTCGGGGCGGCGATCACCCTGTCCAAACGTTTTCAAAGGTTCAAGGAACGAATTCTGGCAACAGGTGAGGAAAATACATTGTGGGTTAGGTTTAGGGGCAGGGGAGTCTGCTCATGACTTTCAGAGGCAAACGCATGGATCGCTGAGAAAACACAGAGCAGGACGACTGAGAAGACTTAAAGAGTTTGTTCCTGCAAACAGGAAGCAAAAAATAAATAAATATCAGTAATAAAAGGTTGATTCACTCATAGATTTATTCTCTTCCTTTTCCTTGTACGTTCCTGCCATGTGCTTGTTGCAGTTATCTGTGAGGTGGAGAAGAGTTCCGGCTTGAACACCGGCGTGATCAAGGTGTACGGCAAACGCAGAACTACAACCACCACCGAGCCAACGACCATCATTGAGCCATCCAGCACCGAGTCAACCATCACCACCGAGTCAACCACCACCACCGAGCCATCCAGCACCGCCGAGCCATCCAGCACCGAGTCAACCACCACCACCGAGCCATCCAGCACCGCCGAGCCATCCAGCACCGAGTCAACCACCACCACCGAGCCATCCAGCACCGCCGAGCCATCCAGCACCACCGAGTCAACCACCACCACCGAGCCATCCAGCACCGCCGAGCCATCCAGCACCGCCGAGTCAACCACCACCACCGAGCCATCCAGCACCACCGCACTTGTCAACAAAAGACGAAAGCGTGCGGCAAAAAAGATGATGGAGGGCGAAGAGAGCAATGAGGAACAGGTGAGGCAGGATTACGACGAGATGGATGAGGAGGACGAAGAGAGCAATGGCGAAGGGATGGAGGACAACGAGGGTGATGAGGAACAGGTGACCGAGGATGAAGACGTGACTAAAGAGGACGAGAGCGATGAGGACATGGTGACGGAGGATGAAGACGTGACAAAAGTCGACGAGGGTGATGAGGTCACAGTGACGGAGGATGAAGACGTGACTAAAGAGGACGAGGGTGATGAGGTCACAGTGACGGAGGATGAAGACGTGACTAAAGAGGACGAGGGTGATGAAGACACGGTGACGGCCAAAGAAGACGTGACTAACGAGGAAGAGGGTGATGAAGACATGGTGACGGAGGATGAAGACGTGACTAAGGAAGAAGAGGGTGATGAAGACACGGTGACGGAGGATGAAGACGTGACTAAGGAAGAAGAGGGTGATGATGACACGGTGACAGCCGATGAAGACGTGACTAACGAGGAAGAGGATGATGAAGACACGGTGACGGCCGAAGAAGACGTGACTAACGAGGAAGAGGATGATGAGGAACAGGTGACGGAGGATGAAGACACGAATAACGAGGAGGACGAGGAAGAAGGCGATGAGGACAAGGGGATGCAGGATGAAGATGTGATAGACGATGAGGAAGAAGAGATTGATGGGTTGAACGGAGAAAAGGACGAGGACGATGAGCAAAGTGGGAAACGCAAGAAGCGTTCCTTCCGTAGCTGGTGGCTAATAAAGATGAGGAGGTGGAGGAAGAGACAGCCTTACAGCTCTTACGGACTCTTCCAGCTGTCTGACAAATTCTCCTGCGATTCTGGTAATCGCTTTTCCATAAACAAGTGCAGCATAGCATGCGAAGGTGAGACTTTGAACCAAAGACGTACAGAAATGATTCTTATTTAAACAAGATATTTTGCATATTAATAACTGTTCCTTTTCCCCTGAAGCCCTCACCGATGACACCATAATGGATGACATTAAATGCTTTGTGGAGTCTGGTAAATGGAGGTAAGCTACAGTAGTTAGTTAACGTGATACTTCATCCCCACATGAGTTTTATATCAAAGTATGTTTATGGTGTTTTGGTGGTGACGGTATTCTAAAATAAAAAAGGGATAATCCTCTAAGGATGCTAATAATTAACCATTTAACCTACAATAAGTATGTTTGACCAATTAATGTTATCAGTTAAACTGTTAAAAGAAATATTCTAAATAAAAAAGCAGTTTGTCACATAAAGGAGAATATTGACATATGATGAATGTTAGATTGGTCGGAACAAAAATTCTAAATCCCGATACTCCAAAAACATGATTCTACCTACTTTTACTCCATTGGCAATGTAAACAAACGTGTTAAGAAAATATATATGTTTTCTAATGGATGTGTTTATGGCTCCAAGTAAATAATAAAATTAGGTTTAGATCTACATGTTTTGGGAGGAAAAGCCTGCTCCATAATTTAAATGTAATATGATTCTTTCCACCACAATTCAGCCTTAGTAACCTAGTAACAGCCACGCTGTCGTTTCGAGTGGTGAGCGAGCTGAGAAACCTTCATCTCAGCAATAAAGAATATTTGCTAAAAAAGGTTAGCTTTTATTTACCATTTTATTATTTGAAGAGATTCAACCTCTTTTCATCACAGCCAAATTGGGAATTACATAAAAACAAAAGCTGACATAACCTTTTACATACTTAACTAACATGAGGAAATAGTTTGAAAATATGCTTTGTTGGGGCTGTTGGACCAGTTCTGTAGAAAAGACTCATGGACCATGAGCATGTGCCATGTGACGCCTATTTTTTTTGTCAGCTAAAAATGAAAAATGACTTCTACAGCCGTTCAGCGGGTACTGCAAACACGCTTGTCACTCGGGGTGTAGAGGTTTTCTTTCTTTTAGATTTTCAATCTACACAAATATGACAAACTTTAATTATTTGCTATGCAGCTGGATGTAGCGTAGCGTTGTGTTTGTTCCGTTGAGTTTTGTGGAAAGGAAGGGGAACATCGTAGGACTCTGCATTAGTTTCATCTACGTGAACCTAATAAACTTTTAGCTGAGTGTATTTTTAGATTAGGTTTTTAGTGTACAGCCGCATACGCCAGTCTCATCTGGTTAAATGAAGGTTTACATATAGAGATTTCAGCCAGTATTGTCCCCTTGTTGGATACTGTTCATATACCGTCTCAGTGACGACTGTACATATATAAATACTATAAATACTGCCCAGGGACTACACTAACAAACAGTATACAGTAAGTGCAGGCATTGGATTCAAAGAGTGAAGAGTTATAAAACAATTGTGTGGGATAACATACTGCTTACAGACAAAGGAATAACTGCTGTTTTTAACTAAATGTTTCACGTTTTTCCCTCTGTCACAGGAATCTTTTTTGGAGAGCGTCTCATCAATGTCGTAATACCACAAACTTCTTTGAGGAATGTGAATGAGCAGCCGACGCATTTTCTACATGTGATGTCACACCAAAATGATTTATTTTCTCTGAAAAACTGACAAATATACACTATATTGCCAAAAGTATTCGCTCACCTGCCTTGACTCGCACATGAACTTTAGTGACATCCCATTCTTAGTCCATAGGGTTTAATATGACGTCGGTCCACCCTTTGCAGCTATAACAGCTTCAACTCTTCTGGAAGGCGTTCCACAAGGTTTAGGAGTGTGTTTATGGGACTTCATGACCATTCTTCCAGAAGTGTATTTGTGAGGTCACACACTGATGTTGCCTGGCTCTCAGTCTCCACTCTAATTCATCCCAACGGTGTTCTATGGGGTTGAGGTCAGGACTCTGTGCAGGCCAGTCAAGTTCATCCACTCCAAACTCTCTCCTCCATGTCTTTATGGAGCTTGCTTTGTGCACAGTCATGTTGGAACAGGGAGGGGCCGTCCCCAAACTGTCCCACAAAGTTGGGAGCATGGAATTGTCCAACATCTCTTGGTATGCTGAAGCCTTCAGAGTTCACCTGTGGCCATGGAAGTGATTGGAACACCTAATTTCAATTATTTTGGTGGGTGAGTGAATACTTCTGGCAATATAGTGTATCTCAGTAAATTGAATAGTGTGATATTGTTTTACCTCTTTAATCCACTCCAAAGATATTTTACATTACATTGATTCTGGTATCATCTGCTGTGATCTTACAATAAACATGTTTTCTGTAAGGTTTATGTTTTGTATGTTTTCTATCAAGACACTCACTGATCAAAGTTACATCTTTTATGATCATCAGACTACTGATTCTGACAACATTCAGTTATAATTCATTTCAGAAATTAAACTCGGACCCCTGGCCTCAGACATTTCTCCTGCTGCATTTTTAAACCCTATTTGAGGATTTAAAATTCTAATATTGTCATTATAAAGGATGGCATAAGCAAATGTATTTGCAGCCCCCAGAGAATATAATATAAACAATTAAATATGACAATAATTTAAGGAAGGAACCGAAAACAAAAATACCTTTACATACAATAAATGTTTACAGTTGCGTGTATTTATACTGTGTATAGAGCCATTTGGAACAGTAAGTGGGATTTGGGGTTTTGTCGTCACACATAGTAGTGGAGAGGGTTAACAATTTGGAAAGCTTTAGTCACAATGTTAAAATAATAACAGTAGGCTGATATGTAGCCTACCTGTTGTATTTTAATGCAGTTTCATAAATATAAACCAAAATACATCGATAAGAACATGGAATAACTGTACAAAATATATTGGTTTCCGATCAGACTGACTGCTGACTGAATGGATGAGGCACCAGGATTAATCAAGCCTGGCTGTCAAGGCTAAATTTAGGTAAGACAACTGGAAAATCCTGGCTCAATCCTCTGTCTAGGTTTTGTGAAATAACCCTCAGGAATTCTAGTCGCATAAAATGATTATGTTATCTTAGACTAGGTCTCAACATCAGAAGAAACACAACCAAGTTTGAGTGCAACGAAGCTTTGCTCAGAGTTCACAGCTACAACCAAGCAAGTTGTTCAACCTCATCAAAACACGCCTCTTACTCCACTTTGGCATTCCTTTCAGGGTACCTGCAGCGTTCACTAGTTGACAAGAAGATATTTTTCTTGAGAAACATTGGTAGCAATCTCTTTGAACAATCTCGGTTTATCTCCGGATACCGACGAATGAGGACATCCATTTGTCCGGTGAGGAGAACAACGTTTTTTCCCCAAGATCGGCAAGTCTGGTTAGTTAGACAACTTTAATTGAAACTTTCCAGCACCTTGAAAACTTTTATCCTAAAGTATACCTCTGGTGATTGATATGACGTGACTTAATACCATCGGTATGACCGTCGGTCATTGTCATTTTCTTCTCAAATACTTTTGCAAACATTTCCTCGTTCCTGGTTTTGAAGAGTTGTCTTTTCAACAGCAGCCTGCATGCCTTCTGTTGTTTGGAACTGCTTTTGCAATGATTTGATTAAGCCCTCCAGCTCTCCCCGTACCACCGATGACTACCAGTCCTAGAACAGTCTTGTCCCTCTGGAGGGGATCGAGGAGACCATGGGCTCTTGTGTCAACCGAGGCCATTTCCTCCAGACTGGACAACACAACCTCATACTAAGATCTTTTATCGTTCCCTGTTTAAAGTTATTGTATTCTATTTATTTTATATTACTGTTTTTCACACCTTTTCTTTAACACTGCTATGACAATTTATTTTCCTTTTTGGGATTAATTAATTACTCCAACAGACGAGTGACATTACAGTTGACATTATTTTCTATGGTAGAATGACTAGTGACGTTAGGTAGCTAGCAGCTTTTTATTTCAATAAATGTGGATTAAGGCTAGATATTAGTTTAACATTATCTATTGGTCTACTAGTGGAGGAACGGCTTCCTATGTCTCTTCTGTTTAGTAGGGACATAATTGTTTTCCTTATATATTGGTCAATCCCTACCATCTATATGCAAACCTACGCCTCCAGTCTAACACAGCCTTATGCACAAGTCTGCTTCTTTTTACAATTTTCAACAATCATATGAAAATCTGTAAAGTAGGCAAACCAGAAGAAAAAAAAGAGTTCATGTCCTTTATAGATTCAAACCCAAAATGGGACCACTTAAGCTGCTCCTTTAGATTTGTGTGTGTTTCCTGTGTGGCCTCCAGTTCACCTTAATAGTCATTCGAAGCTGGTTGAAATTCAGGTTGAGTTGGTCCATGTCTGTTTTTGGGCACTAATTCACCTTCATCTGCAACACAAAAAAAGGAGAGCAATTACTTAACTCTTCATGGGCATCACAATTCAAGAACCAGTGTAGCAGGCTCCAAGCATATACAGGTAGGTCCACAACACACACACACACACACACACACACACACACACACACACACACACACACACACACACACACACACACACACACACACACACACACAGAAACATGCTACGTTACAACAGCACCACCTTGTGGTTTGCGGTAGTACCTCAACCTACTCATATGGGGGCGATGCAGTTATTGCTGCAGCCCTTACCTGTTGGGTTGGTAAGAAGGGACCTAGATTCATCCCACCTTGTCTTTATTCCATATCTAGGACAAACAAGTCACAGGACAGTCAAGTTGACATAATTACCAAGATATTAATAGATAACAATGCATAGCATAGTGAAGGCAAGACAAATAATTTAGAGTTTATTAGATACTAAAGAAGCAACACAGACAAGTTTATTGCAAATAATGACTGAGCAGTCAAACAACATGACAGACCTCGTCACCTTGCCTGTTGCATCTTGGATTTTGTGAGAAAAAAAATGTAACAACACCTGAAGCCAAGGACGTTCTCTCCTGAAAACAGAAAGAAAAGATCAGCTCGGCTGTTTGTTTAACCAACAGCGCTTTGCCATTTAACAAACCATGAGTTTAGCAGCACAGAAACAAGCAATTAAAGTTAACGGTGATTCAGAGTTAAAGAAAACTGTACAATACATGTAACATTAGCTGCTTTGAAGACACTTCTCCCTATAATTTTCAGCCTGATCCAACAAGCCTAAATTGCTAGTCATGCTGCTAGCACTTAGCAACACAGCTTGAGTTAATGCGAACGCTGGTAATGACATAGGAGGACAATTTATTTGGCCAGTTAGTTAGGCTGTGAGCCGCTGTACCAAACAAGAATTAGTTTAGTTATCATTCATATGAATAAACATAGAACATACCAGACAGGAAGTGGGCACTGCACGGACTTCTGCTGCCGTTGGGACCACCGGGACCCATATCAGAAATATCCTTCTTGGCAAAAGTGTCTTGTCGAAATATTAAAATTATCATTTTCAATCCACGTTTCCCGCGGTTTACTCGTCACTTCTAGCTTTTTCTGGATATATTCTGATCCCCTGGAATTTCTGCTTATTATTTGTGTATATTGCATGTTTACCATGCTGTCTGATTACTGTCACTGTTAATGAATACACTCACCCTGTTCCGCATTATTTTCAAGTGAAATCTCGCGAGATTAAGACTTTCATCTTCTTCTTCTTCTTATATTTAGCTAAATCAGGGTTTGTGTCAACAATCACAGCGTCAGCGCCACTAATTGAAGAATCTATGGATAACACGAAGTCAGTGTATTGTAATAATAAAATATGAACTCCGGGAGAATTTTTTTTTCCTGCTGCCTTGATCGCCGCAAATAAACCCAAATTCACAACTGTGTGCGATCAGTTGTTAAAGTCCAAAAGAGGTCAACAAACTACAGAAGGTTTAGTCCTACCCATGAAGGTGAATCTGCGTCCCCGTCCTCGGGAGTTAGCCTTGGAAGAAGAACGTCCAACCTCCTCTCCTATTGGGTGGGTCGCCATCTTGACTCTCCAGCTTCGGATCCTTATCACATTAAACCGGACCTGGTGTACAGCAGTGGAATAATATACACGGACATGTTTACTCCTACGTAGTCCTAGTACTTGGGGAAGACTAGCGCCTCAGTACAGGTCAACTGTCTATAATGGTTCATCCGGACCGCGCCCGAAAATGGCGGCGGCGGCGGCGTCGCCTCACAGTAAGGAGGCTAAACTTGACCGTTGCCTGTCGACACAGAAAAAAACGACAAAAGAAAAAAAGAATACACAGCATAAAATGTATGTACGCTGTTTTAGCTTAGCTAACCTTACCTCAAACTTGTTGATTTACTCTTATTTTCTTCTCTCGACTTCATTCTTTTCATCTTCTCTCCGGCGATTTACTATTACCTCTGTAGTTCCCCTCCCTCACCAGCAGCGGCGCTGCGGTGGCGCTGTTTCCGCTGCACTTCTTAAAGGAACAGTACACAAAGTAAAACAGCAAAATCAATCAAAATAATGTAGATTATTACCGCAACTGTTAATGTGAAGGAACTCAAGTAATGTCATTTAATTGAGTCAACAGGCAACGTGTTGCTTTTTCTTCTTAAATCTAACTTTGAATCGTGTCATTCTTCTTCTTCAAACTTCAAAGAAAAGTGGAATTGCAGTTAGATGAGTAGATGTGTAACCCAGTGTTAGTGACACCTGCAACAGGCGTAAACACTGACCCATAACCTAATGCATATATTACAGTCCTGTCCCAAGCTTGGGCTAAAATAGCAACACACTGTCATCGATCCTAAAACCATTCACAGCAACATTTGGCAACACGCCTGAAGCAAACTTTTCCCCCAAACCGTTGCAAATGTTTCTGGCTCTAACAACTTTATAAACCCAGTGTTTCATCATCCTTTTAATGATGAGGCGTTTAAAAACATATGGAAGCCCTTTTATACTCCCCCCACCTCACTTTTTAATTTTATTTGTATCTATTTATTTTTTCTTGTGTGTTTGTTTTTTAGTTCTGGGTGCGGCTGGCTGGGTGGTGGGGGGTTGGCAAAGAAAAACTAGTCTGGTTTTCATAGGAGGAAACTCCCAAGCCCGTCATAGAACTGTGCAACAATACAACAAAGATATTTGGGAAAATGATGATGTTATTTTGCTGCTCCCATTATTCCTTTGTTGGACTTGTTATAATATATGTGCTCAGGAGATTTACGACATCCGACACTCTTGAAATTATATAAGTCTCATGATGGCATGAGAAGATAAACTGTTTCAATGTGCTGGTCCTTTTGAGCAGGACAAAGGCGAAAGAAAAGAAAAAGATGTTTTCAGGTCGGCGTATCGTTTTTCCTCCTCGACGTCTTTTACAGCTCAGAAACCCGAATCCGGCCAGGAGATCAGGCACCGCCTTGTGTACTTCCTGGGCCCTGTTTTCCCCGGGAGAGTGGCTTTTATCTGGGCAGAACAAAAGAAACAGGTTTCTCTGCAGGTGTATAAATATATACATATATGTATATTTATATGTCACATCTGTTCTCGCAGAGTCAGGATGAGGGTGCTTGTGGCCTTTCTCCTGTCAGCGCTCTGCTGCAGCCTGGCTGAAGGAAGACTTATGTCCAAATGTGAAATGAAGGATTTGTTTCCAAAACTGATGAAGATGAAGATGGGGAACGTGGTCGCTAAAAGTAAGTGCTGGTTTTACATGAGAAACACTGAAATTTGAGGTCCTGAATATGTGTCACCAGTTAGATTTGATTTTATGTAAAGCAACGTGATGTTATGTTAATATTGAAAAAGAAGTATTTTTTGCATGTACATTTTTGTGGATGCACATAAGTAAGGAGGACATGAAGGATGAATTGTTTATTATATGTGTTTGAGTATATGGTCCAAGTTTCTTTTTCCATTCCCCCTTCATCTAAATACCAAATATGTGACGTAGTTTTAATAATAAAAATGAAAAGAAGAAAACACCAACAGTGAAAACCTGACTGTGAATGCATTTGATGATTTCAAAGAGGAAAAAAAATGCTAAATGTACGTCAATATTTACATTAATTATTTGGCCAAAAAAATACAAATGAGGAAAAAATACAAAACCAAACTGCCACAATTTAAGAAGTTAATTGAAAGTTTGAAGCTGAGGCTGATTCGGTTTACAAATACACTCTAATGAAACAGTTTAATGTCTTATTTCGTGGCTTTTCCACTTCCCTAACCTGCTTGTGTCACACTGGTTAACTCACAAATACATAGTCGGCTCAGTCATTTCCTAAAACAGCTGGTCATTGTAGTTTTTAACAAAGACTACACACACACACACAGCAGGAAATAGTGTGTTTGATGGGGACTATTTTCAATTTTAGTGATTATTTAAGTGGATATGATGTGATCTTTGACCCAGAGGAGATTACCACGAAATGGTTGAGCATTCGTGGTCCCCAGAGGATTAATCCTTGATGGAGTTTCCATATGAGACTCTCTTTAACTTGATATTAGCGGCTAGCTCCACCCTAAACTGGGGGCAACCGACATTAGCAACAAGTAAACCCAGAACCTGCAGACGAGATCTGATATCAATGCGTGAATTTGAATGCCTTTTATTAAAGTAATACGGTAATTGTAGGGTGATTACATAAACCCAGGATTCAGAGCAGGATTACGCTGGTACGGTCCTTTAAGGTTGTTAAAGATTAAATGTTGTCATGTGTGCATTGGGTTCATCCTCTGGGGACGATGCATGTGGCAATCTGCCCGTTAGACTCTGATATTCATAAAGTAGAAGTTTTGGGTTGATGAAAAAAAGAATGTGAAAGTTAGAAAGTCATAAGGGATCATCCTCTGGTGATCATGAATATTAGTAAAAGTTTGTCTCTCTCTCCTCCCGTCAGTCGTGTGTCACGCAGAGCTGGCGTCGGGTTTCAACACCAGCATGGTGAATCAGCTGACTGGAGGAGACGGGCACCCTAGGGACCAGGAGGCCTGGATGCTCTACGGTCTGTTCCAGCTCAGCAATCACCTGGTCTGCAGCGACGGAACAACGCCGTCAACCAACTTCTGTGACATGGACTGCAGCAGTGAGTTTTATATCACCACTGGATCCTTCACTGACTTTAGTTTATTTGTCCATTGGATCCCAATCAGCCAATGACCGTGCAATGACCAAAGGGCCGGCCCAAGCCTTTGGGGGCCCTAAGCAGAATTTGATTTGGGGCCCCCCTCCCACCACCGCTGAGTCACCTGTGCTTGATGGTTATTGACATAAATGTCACACTATAATGTTACATTATAAACTGTATTAATACACTGGCGGATTATGAACTACTGTTCCCCTGGGCACAGATGCATAAAGACCTGGGGGTCCTCCCCCTGAAAATTCTGAATTTGGTAGATGTGATTTCCTGTATTCTGGTGCATTTTGGGGACGGCCAGCTGGAGAATGGCAACACCTAAATTTGTTCAGATCACAGCATAAAAATCTCCACACATGATTGGGGCCCCCCCTGGTGGCCAGGGGGCCCCAAGCAGCTGCTTAGTTTACAAATGCCTCGGGCCGGCCCTTGTCATGTTCGCACCAATGATTTCCTTCAGGAGAGCTCAACATTTGCAACTTGGATTTTTGCCTTAAAACTTTTTTTTTCTTTCTAGACTTAATCGATGACGAGATAGAAAATGACATCATCTGCCTGGAGAAGATCTGCACTCATCTCCTGTAAGTTTGCTTTACATTTCGTCACAGTGTCAGACAGCCTCACAGCAACTTCATTTTGTTAATTATTATGTGAATTTATGTTGAACTTTTGGACAATGACTCATGTTTGTGCTCACTTTTAGCTGTTAATTTGTTTTATACTGTGTACATAATCTATTTTGCATCTGCTATTGATGCTTTTGCTGTAAGCCTGTAAATGTTCCCACTGTGGGACTAATAAATAATAAAGGATATATCTGTTATATCTATCTTACATTGTTACCTGTGACAGTGACATACATTTAAAAATATATATATATTCTCTTATCTTTGACACCGGGACAGTCGATCCCCTCCAGACATAAGACATTAAACAACGAGCACAGAGAAACTTTTACAGATTGAGAAAAAAACATTTTATAAAGCCTCTTGGATCAGCTGGAAAAATGCATCGTCACACAGCAGTTGTTTTTTTCAGAAAGTTGACTTTATAGAGACAAACAGATGATGATCGTATAGAAAATGATGCATTGTTCTGCAGTTTATGAAGGAGGAAAATGAGCACATACATCATTCTGCATGGTGAAGGTCAAACAGGTCAAGGAACAAAAAAGAAAAAAAGCATAATTCTTTTTTAAAAAAAGCTCATTTTGAAGCTAAGCGAGAGATTTGCTCTCCGGGAGCTAAAAATGTTCAAGTGTGCTTCTAGACGTGAATTAAAGTGCTGCAAATGAATAAAATGTGTTTCTATTGTGAACCTTTCCACAGTGAAAATGGTTTCTCTGCGACCGATGAGCTAATAAAAATGTAAGTCGTTTTCGTGCTTTTCATAATCTGCCTTTCAAATGCAGACTTTCTGAATGACTTACAAATGAATCATCAAATCAATACCTAACAGACAACGACTCTTCTGTTTGCATTGCAGGATCCGGCTCATCTTCCAGAAGGGGTGCAGCGATCAAACCTTTGACCTCTACTTTAAAGAATGTGCATAACTTCATTCTAGTGACACAATAATCAGGATGGAACCTTCTCTCAAACGAGGGGTCATTTATGGCAATAATGAAGGTAAATTAAATAAATTCCGCACAAGATTGTGAAGGGGAAAAAACAGTGTCACAATGTGTTGCTGATGAGGGAATCCAATCCCAAATGTGCAGGTCAATAAAGATGGTTTAAACTGTAGAAATTATTACTTTTACAATTTCTTATTGTATACGTCAAGGAAAAAACCCACTTATTGTAAAAGAACATTTTATACGGCTGTCTCATCCGAACTTATGTGTGTGTGTGTGTGTGTGTGTGTGTGTGTGTGTGTGTGTGTGTGTGTGTGTGTGGCCAGAGAAACAAGACAAAAACCCAGTTTTCCCTCTTTGAGTCTGTACACTTTTTGTCCTACTGTTGGGTTTAACACCATGTTCTCCGTTTGACAGTTGTTTTAAAAAAAAAAATTGCGTTTACTAAGACAAAAAAATGAACTCATTAAAGTCCCAGTCGGTAACATTTGTTTGATCATATTCACTGAAGCCGACACTACGCTCCGATAGAACAACATAAATCATCCGGTTTTAGAAAAAAAAGCGTGCCTCTTCGTGCACGTAGAGCCTGTTTGTTTTGCAAACATCGACAGAGCCCAGATCATCCTGTCCAATCAGCACGCAGGGCTGTGTTCGTGCACACACAGAGCCCCTCCCCCCTCGGGTCGTTCCACTATCACAGGGGGAGGCGGAGGGAAGTAGCAACAAGCTTCCAATTCCTCGTTAAAAACCGAAACGAGGAGGTCCAAAACAACCAAGGAAAAGAAAACACCGGTGGAAAAGAAAGATGGCGACGGTGCCCGTGATAAAACCAGTCAACATCGGACCCACGTTTCAAAGGTGGCGTGATCTAAGGGATTTCTAAGGGCACAAAGTCGAGGGGAAGGAGCTCGGTGGTCGTGGGGGAGGAGTTCGGTGGTCGTGGGGGAGGAGCGTGAGAGTTGTAAACATTCAAAATCAGCTCTCAATCTGCCAGACTTGCTGACTGGGACATAAACAAAACTAAAAAGTCAAATGGCCCGAAATGACCTCCTGCATGTTAACCTGATCGTGATTGGTCTGTTTTGTCGAGTGACTCTCTGATTGTATCGAAGTCTATGAGAAAATGAGCCTTCTTCTTCGGCCAGGTAGTGAACGGTGGTTCATCAGAATGATGCTGACGACATCACTCAGATAGAACCAGTTAATGTGAGCTAAAAGAGCCTTCAAAAGTTCTGCAGAGTTGATTGATAATTACAACACAGTGAGCACACAGACGACGAGTTCTAAAAAACACACCCAATATTGGAGTCGTAATGTCTTTTTTTACACACGTATCACACGTATCGGCCGCTGGCCTTGAGCTCTGGACACAGCTTGGCCTCCAGGTCTTCGATCTTTATCGACTCCGCGTCTTTGGAGCTGGAGAGGCTGGCGGCCCGGGTGATCTTGGTGAGCGTCTCCTCGTAGGGCGGAGGCAGGTAGACCATGACAAAGACCCCGTCGGAGCCGTCGGAGCTGGTGCTGGTGTGGCGCTCGGCGTTCCTGGTCAGGGAGGAGAGGAACTCGGCGTTGCCCTCGGCGTCCTGCAGGTCCAGGGCGATGATGTTGGCCAGGCTCAGTTTGCTGCGGGAACACCGGCGGTAGACCAAACCGACCAGGAGGGCCAGCAAGAGGACCGAGGCGACAGGGATGGCCACGTAGAGCACCAGCTCCGTCTTCTTGTCCGCTCCCAGGTCCAACTCGTTCCAGTTGTGGCCCTGGAAGATCAACAAGGAGGAGCTGCGTTAAAGAAATCTATATTTTTATTTACCGTTTTGATTTTTTGGTGTTTGAAAGTCGACCAGACCTCCAGGGGCCCCCAAAAGCCCAGGTTTACTAAAGGACGGTATCAAGTGTGTAACATTTCATAATGTTGTGGCTCGCTGTCAATTAAAGACTCCATCCATCCATCCATTGTCTACCGCTTATCATATATTCAGGGTCGCGGGGGGGCTGGAGCCGATCCCAGCTGTCATTGGGCGAAGGCAGGGTACACCTGGACAGGTAACCAGTCTATCACAGGGAGACATGTAGAGACAGACAACCATTCACTCACATTCACACCTACGGGACATTTAGAGTCACCAATGAACCTATCCCCATCCTGCATGTCTTTGGACTGTGGGAGGAACCCGGAGAACCCGGAGAGAACCCACGCTTACACGGGGAGAACATGCAAACTCCACACAGGAGAAACCAGAACCCGACACGGGAATCGAACCCGGGACCCGCTTGCTCTGAGGCGACAGTGCTACCCACTACACCACCGTGCAGCTCTGATTAAAGACTCCTGGAACTAAATCTAGTTGGAGAACTTAGGTAATGTTGTGTTTACGTGGTGCATTTTTCGAAATAAACCAAAAATGAAATGTGATTCACAGCCACAGAAAAAACGGTGTTACGGCCTCTTATGGAAGAGTTGCTGATGACACGCTGGCTTCATGCATGAATATTGACGTTGAAATGTATTTAAACCTGTAAATGATAACAGAAACAACTCTGGATAAACAAAAAAAAAGAAAAAGAAACAAACACACAAAGGGGAAAAATGACAAGCTAATATAAACATTTCTCTACCCACTACAGCTGGTATGCGATATTTGCATCTATTTGTTAAATTATTTGTTTAACAAAGTCTCACACCTGTTAATGAACTACAAAGGTCAGTGAGTTCATTCATCACTGGTAAAAAAAAAATGTTTGTTATTAAGTATTAGTATGGATTTGTTGTTTTATGTATATTTATTTCCCTCTACACAGTAAATACAAGTACAGTATAAATTATTAAGGAATACTATATTTCATATTATATATGTATATATTTACTGAAGAATTCAGTTTAATTTGGCCTGATATCTCGTTTGTCTGCTTGTGTTGCTGTGTGGCGTTGTTGGTGCATGTCCCCCCTGACTCTGGTCCTCCATACAGTTTTATTTTTCAATCCGTGAAGTGAAACTCAGCTGGCCTCGTTCCACTTTTCTGCATCTGCTTCATGTTCTCCATTAATATATCAAAATATAACTCCACGACAAAACAGACTATTCACAGTTTTCCTGCAGGATTTGTCGGCCTCTTTCAGGCCTCCGATCCTGTTTTAGACTCTCGTGGATGCAAATTGTCAATTTGTCGGCGGTTATTTGTTTATTCTGAGAATCAAACAGGAACTAATAGACACGAATAAAAACAATAACGAGTACATCGGCTTTAGAAATCTTCCTTCTGCCCTACGGACTCAAGTGAAGTTAAGTAACACACTAATTTACTCATTTATTATGGTTATTATCATGTTATTATTGTTATAATCATGGTTATTATCATGGTTATTATCATGTTATTATGTTATTATCATGTTCTTGTCATGTTATTATCATGTTATTATCATGTTATTGTCATGTTATTGTCATGTTATTATGTTATTATCATGGTTATTATCATGTTATTACGTTATTATCATGGTTATCATCACATTATTATGGTTATTATCATGTTATTATGTTATTATCATAGTTATATGGTAATCATCATGTTATTATGGTTATTATCATGTTATCATGTTATTATCATGGTTATATGGTTATCATCATGTTATTATGGTTATTATCATGTTATTATGTTATTATCATGGTTATATGGTTAGTATCATGTTATTATGTTTATTATCATGTTATTGTCATGTTATTTTGGTTATTATGGTTATAATAATGATTATTATGGTTAGTATCATGTTATTATGGTTATTATCATGTTATTGTGTTATTATCATGGTTATTATTGTTATTGTCATGGTTATTATGGTTATAATAATGGCTATTATTACGGTTATTATCATGTTATTGTCATGGTTATTTTGGTTATTATGGTTATAATAATGATTATTATGGTTAGTATCATGTTATTATGGTTATTATCATGTTATTGTGTTATTATCATGGTTATTATTGTTATTGTCATGGTTATTATGGTTATAATAATGGCTATTATTACGGTTATTATCATGTTATGTTATTATCATGGTTATATGGTTCTCATCATGTTATTATGGTTATTATCATGTTATTGTCATGTTATTTTGGTTATTATGGTCATAATAATGATTATTATGGTTAGTATCATGTTATTGTGTTATTATCATGGTTATTATTGTTATTGTCATGGTTATTATGGTTACAATAATGGTTGTTATTATTATGGTTATTATCATGTTATTATGTTATTATCATGGTTATATGGTTATCATCATGTTATTATGGTTATTATCCTGTTATTGTCATGGTTATTTTGGTTATTATGGTTATAATAATGATTATTATGGTTAGTATCATGTTATTATGGTTATTATCATGGGGATAAGTGAAAAGCATGGCGTACGATAAGATAAGAGGATAAATCTGAGTTGTGTGAGATGCTTCGTCGGGTAGGAGAGAAGAAAAAACATTTTCTTTTTGTTTGATGACTTCAGCTCACACATAGTTATTGAACTGAAATTATTTTATTTTATTAATATTATTATATATATATTATTATTTTATTAAATATGTTGAGGTTTGAACAAAAATGTGGGTTTTGTATTAATTACATTATATATCACATCTGATATTTCAGGCTGAATCTTGTTTTTTTAAAGGAGGTGAATATACATATTTTCAGATCTACACTGCTGAACTTGAACGCCTCACATACCTGCTTCTCCTGAGTTGAAGGCGATCCCGTCACCCAGTCGTACGAGCCTCTGCCTGCCGGTCCAAACCTCATCCAGCTGCTCTCCAGTAGCACTCGCATGATGCTGGTGACGGAGGTGGAGGTGCTGATGGTGGAGATGTTGGTGGATGGAGATATGTGTTTGTAGAGTAAGTCAATGGTGATCAACTACAGGACCCGTTGTTGGTCCAGTAAACAGAGCAGAGAACAGGGGACGAGGGGAGGGTTGGGAGGGTGAGGTGGGCGGGTCTATGGGGGAGGCCTGATGGAGGCGAGGGGGTGGGGGGGGGGCGGTGCATGGACTAAGCAGCTGCTCACATGCCAACACATGCAGCAGAGCAACAGGATTCAGGCCAATGATGGGATTTAGAGCCATGCAGCTGCCCTATATCATAGAGAGAGAGAGAGAGAGGTTGGTGTGTGTGTGTGTGTGTGTGTGTGTGTGTGTGTGTGTGTGTGTGTGTGTGTGTGCGTGTGTGAGACACTTGGTGACAGAAAAAGGCGGGGCCACCTCTGCAGATCAAATCTGGCACGTGGACCACAATCGAGGAAAAACCACACTGATTGTTTCATCTGAGTGTGTGTGTGTGTGTGTGTGTGTGTGTGTTTGTGTGTGTGTGTGTGTGTGTGTCCCAGAGGTCCAAGACAAAAAATACAAAACCGAAAGCCTTCCCTCTTTGAGTCTGAACCCTTTTCTAACAATATTGCGGCCAAAGTAAAGCTGAAGTGCCGTAAACTGTAATTCCCTCTGCTGGCCACCAGGGTGAGAAATATTGCATGAGAGTGAAATACCAGAAAAGGCTTTTTGATGAAACATCCACAGGACGGATTAGAGGCTTTCCTGCACGTTTGAGTGTGTAGAAGGTGATTACTGCCTGCTTGCAAACATTTGCAATTATTATTCAGAATTATAAATATATACTATTACATCCGATGAGTGGATCCGATTTAAATCAGCAGAATCTTCACTCACTCTGGTTTAAATCCTCAACACGCCTTCAATCAAAGGGTTTAAAGAAGCCAAACGCTGATGATGAAACCACACACACAGACACACAACCAGACACACACAGACACACAACCTACAAACATGGTCGTGTGAGGACATTAAAATAGATCGGTCAGCAGGTGCACAGCTGTTATTGATCATTGGGATTGAACATTACTGGATATTGATCCAAGAAAACGGCCCCCGATCAGTTTGGATCAATTTGTTTTTCTCAATGGGAGAAAATGTCAAAGCGACCTGCAAGAGTAAAAAACTTGACCTTTGAATAAAAAAAACGATCACATTTCCAGTTGACAATGTTTTTTTTATTGTTTTGTGTTTAAGAATCAATAAACTTCTGCCTTCAGCAAATTAAATAACTTCTGATTATGTCTGGAGGAGGAACTGTTTCCTGTCTCGTTGTACTCGATGACTCGACTGAAGACAAACTCCATCCTGTGATTGGAGCCGGACAGTCAGCCTGTCTGGGTTAAACTGTCTAGCTGCAATATATCGATTAACTCTTAGCTCTCCTTTTCAATGATGAGGCTACTTTTGATTATATGGGATACAAACGACCGAAATCCTAGATCTGGACTCTCTTGACCTAAATCCTAGACTCTCCTTGTTTCCACTCTCTCACATTAGTGTCCTGATCCGCCACCCGGAGTGAGTCAACACACACACACACACACACACACACCCTCATACGACAGTGACACAGGTATTAGACCACCAGGGGGCAGCAAACACAGCATGAGCAGCTTCTCTGAGCAGATGAGCAGTATAAAAATTAAATTATATATTATATCATTTAATATTGTATATAATACCAGTGTTATCATCCCAAAGAACAAATACTGAAGAACTTTTTTTTTTTACTACACTGTACACTTGGTGCTCCCAAACTTCTATTCGGTGATTAATTAAGCAAATAGCATCCAGTGCATCGGCTCCAGATGTTGTTCCGCGCTGATCAAAGACTTAACATGTCTACAATTCAGCTGTGAGGTTCAACATCTGTCTGGAATCGACCCAGCGGGATGCTCAGGGCCTCGGGGGGGGATTTGTCCCTGCAGGATTAGTGGCCCCGGCATGCAGACGGCATCTGGGATATAACTCCTCACGTGGCGAGCTGAGTGAGCAGAAATATGAGATCCGGGTCCGAGCGTATACAGAGGTGGAGAGGAGGATCATGGGTAGAGAGTCAGACCTGTCGTGACCCCTCTGATCGTATTGTCCTGAGTGCTTTTTAAATCCTGCTTCTCTACGGTTGCATCACAGACGTTAGCATAGGAGCAAAATGAAAAAACACATTTTTATCTCTTTGTTTTTCTTTTAGCCTCAAACTGTTATTGAACTTAAATGATCCGACAGGTTTAGAGGGAAATTAGATGCAGCTTCTTTATAATCTGAGGGGGATCATCTCCAATACACCAAATTTGACATATTTTTCCTCTAATCTTTGAATTGTGAATTATTGGAGAGTTTTTTCCTCTTTGGACCTCAAACGGTTTTTAGAATGAAAGAAATGACTTTTTTGGGGGGGAATGATAACGAATCACAGCGATCTGAAATGTGACGATGAGTACTTCTATGTTACCCGAGTAAAAACACAAGTACTTGAGTGTAGTATGTCTGTATCTCAAAATGTAGTGGAGTCGAAGTATAACGTAGCCTCAAAAAGTACATTTTCTGAGATACTTCTCAGGTATTTTTTTTTCTTGAGTATAAACAATCTCATTATGTAAAAACAACTCAAACACATCACAGGGGACAGTTTGCTGCAGAATAGTACATCTTGATAATGAAGTATAACAGAGTACCTCGTGATATTACTTTTATTATGACTGATGGTTATTTTCCTGGGTGAGTATTGTTTGCTCCCCTGCATCAGTAAAAGACAGCAGCTGTAATCCTATAAGAGGCTTTGCTCCTCACTCTGCTGAAGTTGGATGCTGTTGTCACGGTAACGTAGAAAATTGCTTTGTCACAGACAGCAGCTCGTGGTTAAAATATGGACAGAAGCACATACACAGGATTCATAACATGTCAAATATAAACTTGAAGATGAATGAAACAGATAACAGAAGGGTCTTTATTTCTCTCTGCCACAACTGTCAGAATCAAATACATGCGATGTCAGTGAGTGAGCTGTAGATGGCGACAGACAACAGCTTTTCTTCTATCTACCTACCTACCTACCTATCTATCTATCTATCTATCTATCTATCTATCTATCTATCTATCTATCTATCTATCTATCTATCTATCTATCTATCTATCTATCTATCTATCTATCTTCTTCTGTTTTCTCTCTCCAAATTATGTCACTGATCTCATGAAGTATTTTTAATATTTCTATTTTGTAGAAATGTATCATAAAAAATGTAATAATAATATTTATTATTTATCAGAGGTGTAACGATTCATTCGATTAATCGATGAATCGATTGTCAGTCCTATAGATTCTACTAAATCGATCTGCTAAAATAAATAAATAGAATGAATCGTTTTGGCTTCACCAATAATGGATATAAATGCATTTAATCGGATGAATCGTGATTCTTACTTATGATTAATGTTTTAATACGTTTAAGACACTCTCTCCCCTGCCAGCATGTAGTCAATTGAATAATGTTCAAAATAACTGAGCATATTTTAATTACATTTTTGTATTCAGCATAAAATATTATGCAGGTTTACTTTTTTCTAGAATAAATATGTTATTTTTCACCTTTCAGAAGAATACAAATAGTCTCACTCACATTATTGCATGTTTATTTCATGGATATAGAATTTTGGTTACAAGTTACTGAATCGAATCGTGGTTTACAGAATAGAATCGCATCGAATCGTTACAAAAAAGAAAAATCGTCCTTGAATCGAATCGCCAACTAGTGTCGAATCGAATTGCTGTGAAGCCAAAGATGCACCCCTAGAGATTAATTTATGTAATTTGGAGTCTCTAAATATGAGGTGTCAAGCTAAATGTATTAGATTTATTTATTTGTATTCTTTCTTTTATTCTCCCTGTCCATTTTTTTTTTTTTTACCTTTATTTGGATTCACATTTTGACAGCACCTTTATCAGTCGTCACCATTTCGATCATTTACATAGAGATCCATCTTTTCAAATAAAGAAAAACGAACAATTAATTCAAATAAATGAATTAATCTAACTTGTTAATTCGTCCGCCTCTTCATCTCATCCCTGTCCATTCAGTCCTCCCCTTCCCCCTTTTATTTTGAAAACAAACGTTATTGTATCCGGTGACGTCATCAAGGTGTTTTTCCTGATTGAGCAGGTAACAATCCCTGCTTTTACTACTCACACACACACACATACACACACCGACACGGACACTCACCAGGATGACGAGCGCGTGAGGGGATTCAAAGTAAGAAACATCCGGGACTTCAGTGATGAGAAACTCTGGTGCTGTTGTTGTTGTTGTGGGGAAGTCTGCGTCTCTACTGGGTTTCTAACGAGGACTCGTCCGGTTTCTAATCAGCCGCCCGTCGAGCAGGAAGTCTGAAGGCCTGGAGACATGTCGGTGGACGGTGGTGGTGCGTTCAAGGTCCTGCTCCTCCTGCTCAGCGGAGCCACTGCTGCCGTCCGTAAGTCCCTGAACTCAGCGGTGATACGTCACTGCTGCTTGATCTTCTTTTAAATTAAAATGTGAATTATTAGATGTTGGTTTGTGTCGGGAGTTTAACGCGTTTCTGTTGAACTAGAATACGTTTTTTTAAAAAGTCACATTTAAATTACGTTAAGGAAAATACCCGGATGATTCACTGGTGATAAGCAGAGGTGTTACGCAAGTAGAAGTACACCTACTTGTGTTCAAAGACACTCTGGTAAAAGTAGAAGTACACATACTTGTGTACAAACAGACTGGTAAAAGTAGAAGTACACCTACTTGTGTTCAAAGAGACTCTGGTAAAAGTAGAAGTACTGATACTTGGGTTCAAAGAGACTCTGGTAAAAGTAGAAGTACACATACTTGTGTACAAACAGACTGGTAAAAGTAGAAGTACACCTACTTGTGTTCAAAGAGACTCTGGTAAAAGTAGAAGTACACATACTTGTGTACAAACAGACTGGTAAAAGTAGAAGTACACATACTTGTGTTCAAACAGACTCTGGTAAAAGTACTGATACTTGGGTTCAAAGAGACTCTGGTATAAGTAGAAGTACACATACTTGTGTACAAACAGATTCTGGTAAAAGTAGAAGTACACATACTTGTGTTCAAACAGACTCTGGTAAAAGTAGAAGTACTGATACTTGGGTTCAAAGAGACTCTGGTAAAAGTAGAAGTACACATACTTGTGTTCAAACAGACTGGTAAAAGTAGAAGTACACATACTTGTGTTCAAACAGACTGGTAAAAGTAGAAGTACACATACTTGTGTTCAAACAGACTCTGATAAAAGTAGAAGTACACATACTTGTGTTCAAACAGACTCTGGTAAAAGTAGAAGTACTGATACTTGTGTTCAAACAGACTCTGATAAAAGTAGAAGTACACATACTTGTGTTCAAACAGACTGGTAAAAGTAGAAGTACACATACTTGTGTTCAAACAGACTCTGGTAAAAGTAGAAGTACACATACTTGTGTTCAAACTGACTGGTAAAAGTAGAAGTTCACATACTTGTGTTCAAACAGACTCTGATAAAAGTAGAAGTACACATACTTGTGTTCAAACAGACTCTGGTAAAAGTAGAAGTACTGATACTTGTGTTCAAACAGACTCTGATAAAAGTAGAAGTACACATACTTGTGTTCAAACAGACTGGTAAAAGTAGAAGTACTGATACTTGTGTTCAAACAGACTCTGATAAAAGTAGAAGTACACATACTTGTGTTCAAACAGACTGGTAAAAGTAGAAGTACACATACTTGTGTTCAAACAGACTCTGGTCAGGAAAACAATCTCACCCATGAGCAGCACTGTGGAGCTTACATTTTTGGAAGTTAAGAAGCTGTTTTTTCCATCATAATGTACACATATTATTATCCTCCATCCTCCCATTATTATCCTGTATTCAGGGTCGCGGGGGGGGGGGAGGCGATCCCAGCTGTCATTGGGCGAAGGCAGGGTACACCCTGGACAGGCCGCCAGTCTATAGCAGGGCCAACATGTAGAGACAGACAACCATTCACTCTCACATTCACACCTACGGGACATTTAGAGTCATCAATGAACCTATCCCCATCCTGCATGTCTTTGGACTGTGGGAGGAAGCCAGAGAACCCGGAGAGAACCCACGCTTACACGGGGAGAACATGCAAACTCCACACAGAAGGAACCCGGGCCGACCCGGGAATCGAACCCGGGACCCTCTCGCTTTGAAACCCTGAATCCCAATTGTTTTTGCTTTTCATATCGCCTAGATGGATAAAAAAACAAAGAGACGGTAGCCGAGAACACAGCGATGACTCACTCTTCACACGTTGTTGTACTTGTACTTCCTCGTTGGCATCAAATCCATCACAATAAAGGCGCGTCCCTGATTGATAGTGTGTGTTCGTGCTTTGATTCACATCACATATTTGAAAATATTAAAAAGTTAAAAGTATAGAAATTGATTTAACAACTAATTCAGAGGACTTGTTTATGCTTCTATGCAATATCTGTTTAAGTAATTTCTGTTGATGTTATCAAATCAGTGAGTTGAGTGGAGAAGACGACTGTAGTCCGAGTACATTCTCCAATAAACTACATTTCCCTGTCGTGGATTATTACTGACATATTATTTTCTGTTGATAATAACATCCTGGTTTTTAACTACAATCAGATCTACAATCAAAGTCAGCTGTTATTGTTCTGAACAGGAACCTCCTTATAAGGGATCATCTGTTACGCTGAAATAAACTGAAAATACTTTGATACTGTAAAAGTGGGCGGGACTTTCAACATCTCTGTAAACGGTCTATAAAATGTTCTTGCTTATTTATCATATTAATAATATTTATAACACATACTATATTTTTAATATGTATTCATATATATCATATTTAAAATGTCATATTTATATTTATAATAATAGTTTTCATATGTATTAATATATATTATATGTTTTAAATAATATTAATCATAAACAAAAAATAATATACATTTAAATAATAATAAATGATCTAAGTAACATATTAAATAAATGAATAATAAATAATATAAATTTAAATAATAATAAATGATCTAAATAACATATTAAATAAATGAATAATAAATAATATAAACTCCTCTTCCTTTTGCAGGTGAACTAGATTTCCCTCCGGTGGATCTGGTCCGGGAGGATCCGGGACTCTCTCTGAGTTTCACTCATCCTCGACTCTTCTATGAAAAACTGAAGCTGACGGACGACGTCGTCTTTAACTTCACCGTCTCTTCAGACGTCGTGAGTAAAAACAACAGACTGTTATGCTACGTTTATGGTTGAACACCAAACTTGCTTCCAAATTCAATAAACGTTCTAGAATGTTCCTGGCAATATATGTCAAGGTTCATTAAAATCCTACTTCTAGCTCAAATTCTAGTTCTTGTAAGGAACTACTTTTCCAGGCGTAGGAATACTCCAGCTCTCTTGGCTCTGTTGTGATTGACAGCTCAGATGGCGTGGCCAAAGTATGAAGGAGGTCTCTGATTGGCTGAAAGCCTGGCACAAAGCCTTGTGTGAGTTTGAGGCTCGTACTGATACAACTCAACGGTCTGTTTAACTTCTCCCAGTACGTCTTCCTCACATTCACACTGGGAGAGTTGGGAACTTGTTTCTTCTTCTCTACGTTGAACCGCGGATCGTAAACATGTTGAGCCTTATCTCACACAAGCTTGTTTATCTCGCATCCAATCAGAGCCAGAGAGCTGTTGACCAATGGGAAGCAGCCGAGGGAACATGTGTGCAGGAGCTTATTGAACTTGATATTAGCGGCTAGCTCCACCCGGGCCACTTATATAAAACATGGAAGCCGCTGACATTAACAACAAGCGAACCCAGAACCTGCTTCTAGGATCTGATATCAATGCATTCATTTTAATATATTTTATTCGAGTGATAGTCATTTTAAATGTTCTGTAACTTTCAGGGAGATTTTGACGCGTTTTGCTCGACGGAGGAAACCTGCAAAAGTAAAATCCGGTTTCCGGAGGACGTGGAGAGGTGCGTCACGCTGAATGGGTCGTTGTTTGGCGGGAAGCTTGTCGGCGAAGTGATGTTCAGAGAGACGGGTCGCATCTGTCTGTCTCGTGAGTCCATCATAAGAGCAGCTGCTGTTTTCTGTTTTCATGTGTTTCCAGAGGCTTTTTTAAAAAAACAAAATATATTTATACTTCCAGCCGACTAATCTTCCCTCTTTTCCTCACTCGAAGTTCGGCCTCCAACCAACGTGACCCTGAGCTGCCTGAACCTCAACGTGGCGGTCAGCTGGGACTACAGCAGACCCCGGACCAGATTCAGGGTCCAGGTCAAAGGATCCAGTGGGTGAGGAAAACATAATAACTTTGATAATTCTTCATTAGTTTGATTTTTGAATTTTATTGAACCGTGAGGCTGTTTACAATTACATTTTTAATATAATAATATTTTTATATTGACTTATTTATTATATCTTCATATATGTACTTCATTATATTTGTTCTGCCCTCCTCCCTGCTACTGTCATCCTGTAAATGTCCCCGCCTCAGGACTAATACAGGTTTATTATCTTACCTTATCTAAAGAGCACATGACGAATCACCACTGGAAAAGAATAGTGGTAAAGATTATTAACTTATTAACATCTGATACCATTTAAAACTTCCCTTTCGATTTGTAACTGAAAATGCACAGATTATAACTGTAGGACTGGATTGGGTGAAGGTCAAAGGGTGAGGAAACCAAATGGACCATAATGTACTAAATGAACATCATGCTGGATTGAAGAAGACTTGAAACTAGAGATTGAGACATAAACTCATGTTTACAATGTTTACTGAGATAATACATCAAGAGAGAAGTAGGACCATTTTCTCATAGACTTCTATACAACCAGAGAGGAGTCGCCCCCTGGTGGCCAGCAGAGAGAAGTAGGATCATTTTCTCATAGACTTCTATACAACCAGAGAGGAGTCGCCCCCTGGTGGCCAGCAGAGAGAAGTAGGACCATTTTCTCATAGACTTCTATACAACCAGAGAGGAGTCGCCCCCTGGTGGCCAGCAGAGAGAAGTAGGACCATTTTCTCATAGACTTCTATACAACCAGAGAGGAGTCGCCCCCTGGTGGCCAGCAGAGAGAAGTAGGACCATTTTCTCATAGACTTCTATACAACCAGAGAGGAGTCGCCCCCTGGTGGCCAGCAGAGAGAAGGAGGACCATTTTCTCATAGACTTCTATACAACCAGAGAGGAGTCGCCCCCTGGTGGCCAGCAGAGAGAATACATTGAAAGGCACTTCAGCGTCGGCTTCACTTTTCAGAAGCGGAGGCCGCCGCCTGCTGCTGCTCCACTCCTCTTTGCACTTTTCATTCAGGGATTCTTCAAATATTATCTCAACGGTTTTCTGTCCTGTCGTCTATGAATCTGCTGCGACTTTTCTCAAGAACAAATAGAAGAAACGTATGAGTTTTTTTTTTTTTTGCGAAAAAGTGTTTAAACATTCACTTTTAAGGACTAACACGTCACAATATGTTAGTACAGTTCTTTTTGATTAATGTCTTTGCTTTGTTTTAACCCTTTAGTATTTTTCAGTCTGCACCTTTTTTTCTTTTCTTTTTTGAAATATTTGAAAATCAACAATCTTCTTTTGCGTTTCTGATCTGCCTTCGGCGAGTTGAAACGTTTAACCTGCCGTTTTTTCCGTTGCTCGCCCTGAAGGCATCACGTGAATGAAACCACCGACCACCAGTACGACCTGCGGCGCTTCGTCTGGGAGACCGAGGAGCGCTACATGGGCTTCCACTACGTCACCGTCACCGCCGTGGAGGGAGGCGCCCAGTCCGAACCCGTGGCTTCCAGAACCTTCACCTTCAACAGTTTGAGACCGGCTCAAATAAAGTGTAAGAAAGGGAAAACAACGTGTAGAAGAGAAGTTGTAGCTGTAACCCGGATGTAACCGACCAGTCTCTCTTCACAGGCGACCTGGACTTCCCCCCCGTGGACCTGGAAGAGAGCGGCTCGGGGGCCACGCTGAGGTTCGAGAACCCCCTCCACTTCTACAGAGACCTGAAGGAGGCCTCCAAGCCGAAAACCACCACCTTTACATTCACCGTCGTTTCCGAAGCGGTGAGCAAGTTTCTTTTTGGAGGATTTTAGAGAAACTCGGGCGAGACTGCAGTTCTGATGGAACCAGATCTGTTTTAATAAGAAGAGATTTTTGCCTGTTCAAATGCTTTATTCATGATTTTAAATAAGATTTTAATAAGATTACAATTGTAATAAGATTTGACAAAGATTTGATTTTACTAAGATTTCAATTTTAAGATTTTAATAAGATTTCAACTTTTTACCAAGATTTCAATTTGAATAAGATTTCAGTTTTAATAAGATTTTAATCAGATTTCAATTTTAATAAGATTTAAATTGGAATAAGATTTGAATACAATTTCAATTTTAATCATTTTCTCCACGTATTACAGGGAAATGTTGACAGACATTATTATTATTATTATTATTATTATCATCATGTTTTGTGTACAGGGTTGTATTTATAATAAAGACCCGGCATTAATGATCTGTGTGTCATGTGGCCCTCAGGGCGAGGTGGGCGGAGCCTGCACGGCGCAAGATGAGAAGTGCAGATGTGACGTGGTGTTCTCCGACGGCGTGGAGAAGTGCGTACGGGTGCTGAACGGCGTGCTGTTCGACGGGAGAGGCGTCAGCCAGGTGGACTTCAGAGAGACGGGACGCGTCTGCACCAGCAAACCCAGCAGTGAGTCTGAAATGTACTCCTGATGATTTACTTCAGTAGAAGTACTAATATCACACTGAAAATACCGCACTACAAGTAGTCATTTTAAGTAGAGACTTACTGTACTCAAGTACACATCCTTGCTCTAAAAGACTCTGGTAAAAGTAGAAGTACACATCCTTGCTCTAAAAGACTCAAACAAAAATAAAATATATTATTATTGATTCTAAGTATTGATTCTACTTCCTTACTGGAAGTGTCATGTTTTCAGTTATTAAAACTTTAAAATGTTATATTTAAAAAAAAGCATCAAAATAGTTTGTTTATTGAGTGATTTTCCCCCTGTGCAAACTGTGTACCCGATCTTCAAAATAAAAGCACCGTTTTGGTTCAGCACTTCTGCTAAATAAATAAAAAACAATGTGAAACTAAATCCAATCTTTTTTTTCTGATTGCAGACGTCCATGTGCTGACACTTTCTATAATGCTGCTCTTCCTCGGCGCCGGCGCCGGCGTGTTAATCATCGCCATCGTGAAGGTCAAAGCCTGGACGATGAAGACGCCCGGTCCACCCAACGTCCTGGTACGTCCACAGCCGGAATCCTTAAAAACAACACCACAACACACGATCGGTAAATAAACATTGTTTTTCTGGTCCCGTAGATCCCGGACCCCCACAGGGACGGGGTCTTGAGGTACGCTCCCGTGTCCAGCACAGACATCAGCGCTGTTTCGCTGGCCGAGCCCTGCAAGAACCCTTCGGTCAGCTCCGAGGAGGAGGAGGAGGAGGAGGAGACCGGCTTCAACATGGAGGGAGGACTTCCAGCGGGATATGGGAGAGATGACGAATCAGTGGAGATAGTTTTGATTAGTGAGGAGGAGGAGGAGGAGGAGGAGGAGGAGGCCGGCTTCCACATGGAGGGAGAACTTCCAGCGGGATACAGGAGAGATAACGAATCAGTGGAGGAGGAGGAGCTGGTATCGCTGGTATCGCTGGCATCGCCCTACGACCGGCCTCATGCAGACCTGATGGAAATGGGAGACTGAGACATGGTGACTGGTTCCAGCGGAGTCCGAGCAGAGGACTCGACTCAGGGATGGATGTTTGTTTAACGATGGTTTTAAACTCCAGGAGGAGGAGGAGGAGCTGTCCCTCTTCCTCTCTGGCCCCACTGTGATAAATGCACTGATCTTTGAGGATATTGCTGGTTTGCTTAGTAGAAGTATGACTTTCCAAACACAGCGGATCCTCTTCTTCTTTTTTAGCTCGTAACAAATGAGGCGATCTTCCAGTCGCCTTCCATCCATCTTCTCCTTCAGACGACAGATTTAAATCTCAGGGAAACGAGCGGCCAAAGAAAAACTGATCAAACACGTTGTACCAGCACTTTTTTCTTTTGTCTTTGAATCAGCCGAAACTGGCTCCGTGCCAAGTTTTTATATTGTTTTTAACACACACACACACACACACACACACACACACACACACACACACACACACACACACACACACACACACACACACACACACACACACACACACACACACACACACACACACACACACACACACACACACACACACACACACACGTCAGGATTAAGTGTTATTTAATAATGTCGATAGTTTTATTTAACCATGTTTAGAGATCTCTCATTCTCATTTCTGCTGTTTCTGGTAAATGTAAACTCTTTTTTAAATAATGTTCACAGACAATAATCAGGGTTTTCACAGGGACTATTTCTTTGGTAGAAGGTAGTTATAATGGAAACTCTCCGGGTCGAAGGTCCGAGGAAACTTATTTATAAAATGAAGACATGGAATCTTAAATATTCTGTTTGTGCTCCACAAACAGAATCCCATTTTCTACTTGAGTTAACCCAGAGGTAAATAATAATAATAATGATAATGATAATGATAATAATGATGTGGTTTGTGGGCGTCGTTCTGATTTAGGACTTCCCCTCCAGCCTGCAGGTTATTAATACCTTTCTGCCTCACTGGGAGCGGTTTCAGGTTTTTTTCCCCCCCTCTTTCATTTGTTTGCCTCCAGAGGATTTAGGTTTGTTTAGATTCCTTCAGGGTTGCTGCATGTTTATTTTTAAAGGCCGTAAAATTTTACTTCTTGTTCTATTTAAAAATACAGATTGTACAATAATTAATATGAAAGTTAAATATGTTTAACAGGATGTAATTCTTGTCGGATGTGGGTTTTTTTTTAATACATTTTTTTTAAATTGGACACAAAAGTTTCTCCACTTCAGACATGAGAGAAGAAGAGCGTCGCCGTGGCAACCGGATCTTTAAATAAAACACCCGTGTGACCAACCTGTCATGATGACGTCAACATGAAGCCTTTACATTTTTATTTTTTTAATAAAGAGACATAAACAATATTTTGTTTTCTATTAACATATATTTTTTGTGACCTGTGGTGTTTTGAAGAACAATCGATTAGAAACAAAGAAAAATATCTGGAATAGAAACAAGTGTCCTGCAAATATTTTCTTTCATTTTGATGTGTGTTTTTCCGGACGGCAGCCGGAGGAGAAGACTGATAAAGATTTTATCATCTGTGTAAGAAACAACACATCCTCCTTTTCATGAAGGCTGTGTGTTTTTAGATCCAGCGTGACGTTGTTTTACTTCTACGGATTAAACCAGATAACGTGGTGGTTTCCGGATGAGCCGGGCTAACCGGATCCTCCCGTCTCCAGTCTTTGTGCTAAGCTACGTTAGCCTCAGTCTTCTCTTCCGGCTCTCGTCGGGAGGATGAATTAACAAACAGGATTACCCATGTGATCAAAACCACAACGTCCTCGGCTGCTTTCCGGAAGATCCGGTTCATGTTTCTGTTCTGTCTGAACAACAGTCTCTGCCGGCGGCGGCGGTTTTCCCCACTAAAGCTTCAGGCCTTGAACGTTGGCTCTCAGGTTCAACATCTGCTTCTCCTGTCGGACCTTCTCCTCCTTGAACGCCATCTTGTTGGCCTTCTTCTCCTCTCGCCGCTCCTGAACACAAAACACACACGCAGGAGTGAGAGAGAGAGAGAGAGAGACGGTTGTTGAGCAGTTTGATTGCGTCTCCCTCTTCCCCCCCTCCTCTTCCTCACCTTGCATTCCTCCCTGATGGCCTGTTTCCTCCTCTTCCTCCCCTCCTCTTCCTCCCCTCCTCCTCCTCCCCTCCTCTTCCCCCCCTCCTCCTCCCCTCCTCTTCCCCCCCTCCTCCTCCCCCCCTCCTCCTCTTGCGTTCCTCCCTGATGGCCTGTTTCCTCCTCTTCCCCCCTCCTCCTCCCCTCCTCCTCACCTTGCGTTCCTCCCTGATGGCCTGTTTCCTCGTCTTCCTCTCCTCCTCTTCCTCCCCTCCTCCTCACCTTGCGTTCCTCCCTGATGGCCTGTTTCCTCATCTTCCTCTCCTCTCCTCCCCTCCTCTTCCCCCCCTCCTCCTCCTCACCTTGCGTTCCTCCCTGATGGCCTGTTTCCTCGTCTTCCTCTCCTCCTCTTCCCTCCCCTCCTCCCCCCTCACCTTGATTTCCTCCCTGATGGCCTGTTTCCTCCTCTTCCTCCCCTCCTCTTCCTCCCCCTCACCTTGCGTTCCTGCCTGATGGCCTGTTTCCTCCTTCCTCTCCTCCTCCCCTCCTCTCCCCCCCCCCCTCCTCCTCCTCACCTTGCGTTCCTCCCTGATGGCCTGTTTCCTCCCCTTCCTCTCCTCCCCTTCCTCTCCTCCTCTTCCTCCCCTCCTCTTCCCTCCCCTCCTCCCCCTCACCTTGCGTTCCTCCCTGATGGCCTGTTTCCTCCTCTTCCTCCCCCCCCCTCCTCCTCCTCACCTTGCGTTCCTCCCTGATGGCCTGTTTCCTCCTCTTCCTCTCCTCCTCTTCCTCCCCTCCTCCCCCTCACCTTGCGTTCCTCCCTGATGGCCTGTTTCCTCCTCTTCCTCCCCCCCCCTCCTCCTCCTCACCTTGCGTTCCTCCCTGATGGCCTGTTTCCTCCTCTTCCTCTCCTCCTCTTCCTCCCCTCCTCCCCCTCACCTTGCGTTCCTCCCTGATGGCCTGTTTCCTCCTCTTCCTCCCCCCCCCTCCTCCTCCTCACCTTGCGTTCCTCCCTGATGGCCTGTTTCCTCCTTCCTCTCCTCCTCTTCCTCCCCTCCTCTCCCCCCCCCCCCCCCTCCTCCTCCTCCTCACCTTGCGTTCCTCCCTGATGGCCTGTTTCCTCGTCTTCCTCTCCTCCGTGCTCTCCTCCTTGTCGCGGGGCTGAGTGGCGACGCGAGGAAGGTCCGAGTCGTTGATCCTCGTCATGCGCTCCGCCTGCTTGGCCGTCAGGCCTTTGGCGGGAAGAACGTCCAGCGGGATCCCCGTCTTCTGGGAGACGCGGATCGGCTTCGTCTGGCGGCGCCCCGGAGCAAAATCAAGAAATGAGACGTTTAGTTAGTGTGGCGCCTTTTCATAGATCGGGAAAGTGCTTTACAAGAAGTAATATAGTTTAAAAAAAAGTGAAAATATGCGACATAAAGGTGGGTTTAAATAA
Organism: Eutrigla gurnardus; assembly: GCF_963514095.1. Lineage (NCBI taxonomy): Eukaryota > Metazoa > Chordata > Actinopteri > Perciformes > Triglidae > Eutrigla > Eutrigla gurnardus. Next base: position 31,065,021 of record NC_139917.1, read on the forward strand.
TAATAACGGGGTTTAGTTGATCTCATGACCGTACGACGGCGTATTAGGGTCACTGTAGGAAATCACAACAGAATAACAATAAAAAACAAACGATACAAACTCACATACATCTTATTCTACACATATCTAATAATCCAAGTCTCTTCATACCTTCGGTGGGTCTTGAATGACTTTGGGTCTGTTGTATATGTTGGAGTAAGTACCTGGAGAAAACAAGAAACACCAGAAAACACGTTAAATGGAATCAGAATTATGAAGATTTTGTTTTTTTTGCTAATTTAGATATGAAAAATGACTAATTTTAATGACTTAAAGCTTGAATTTGTACAGCTGTGTGACCTCATAACTCAAACATTTATATTTCACTCTATCAGGACGTTCTGGAATTTTTTTTTATGCTCGGCGCTTTACGTCTGCAGGACTGAAATAAACGTCCCGTTTCCTGCTCCGAGGTGGAACAGATAAGATCTGAACCTTTGGCTCCTCGTGAAAACAGTAAACAGTAAAAACCCAATGTTCAGCGTTCAGAGATAAAAGTTCAAATACTTCGGAGGGGAAGTTTGGTTAAAGATGACGTGGATCCCGACTTCCCCTCCGTTATCTTTGTTTACAAACTAAAAAACAAATGAGCGATCAAGTTGCTACGAGATTTTCTATTATTAGCTCAGTTGCTTTCAGCTGTTGTTTGAATTTTGTTGTTTTTAAAATAATACGCAAAAAGTAAACAGTAAAAACACTATACTATTTTTTTTTTTGGATGGACGACCTATATTGTAGTTCATCGGAAGGACCATCTTGTATGAAGTGTCACTGCCACCTACTGGCCTGGCATGCACACTGCAGCATTTCCTGCTAGACCCGTTTGCACGCAAAAACTGCACATCGACGATAATGTTGTCTAAACGCAGAACTTTTATAAAAACATGAAAGGGAACGTTTTTTAGCAAAAAATAGTGAAAATATAATTAAAATATGAATCTGTCAACAATTATTATTTCAATAATGTAATACAATAATACATCATTACAAAGTACTGTTATACATGGTACTATAGGCTGCACTACATGTGTAATAAGGGGTCCCTCCACCAGGTCTCTGTAGACCTTGGGGGTCCCTCCTCCAGGTCTCTGTCTCTATAGGCCTTGGGGGTCCCTCCACCAGGTCTCTGTAGGCCTTGGGGGTCCCTCCACCAGGTCTCTGTAGACCTTGTCGTAGCTCAACAAGTAGAAAAACCAGAGGAAGTGAAACATGGTTAAAACTCACTGATGATGGTTTCACAGTCCCACTTCTCCTCCGGAGCCTTGATGACGACGGTTTCCATTTCTTCCTCCTCCTCATCATCTTCATCCTCCTCCTTCAGGACAGGAAGCTCTTTGGGACCCAAGTCATCGGGCCTCAGGTATCTAAACCACAAGACAACAACGACGTTCTGATGCTGCCTTCAGAGGTTTTGAATAAAAACTGGACATATCGTGCACTCACTCCTTCTCTTTCTGGATGAAGTAGTCTTTGATGACCTCCTCCAGGCGAGCGCTGTCCGGCTGGATGAAGCCCTCCAGCTCGGCGTTGTCCAGAGCGCCGATCTCGTCGTCGTCAAACTGTTCGTAAAACTGAAGGAAAAACACGAAGATACTTTATACTTTTACTACTTTTATTATTGGTAACATGTACTTAAAGCAGGTCTTCAACGTTGTCAGACCCCCAAGGCCTACAGAGACCCGGTGGAGGGACCCCCAAGGCCTATAGAGACCCGGTGGAGGGACCCCCAAGGCCTACAGAGACCCGGTGGAGGGACCCCCAAGGCCTATAGAGACCTGGTGGAGGGACCCCCTATTACACATGTAGTGCAGCCTATAGTGTATAACAGTACTTTGTAATGATGGATGGATTCAATACTAAGACATTAAAATAATAATTGTTGACGGATTCATATTTTAATTATGTTTTGTCATTTCTACATCACAATTTCTCAACATAATATTAAACAAACAGGAATATATATATGTGCTTATTATAGGTTGTATTCGTGTTAAGGTGGATTTTTAGACATATTTACATATTTGTTTGGGATCAAATCATTTTGGCGACCCCTGCAGTAACGCTGCGGACCCTCTAGGGGTCCCGGACCCTTTCTAAACGGTGTGACGATGCATTTTGCAGCTGATTCAGGAGAATTTTCTCAACTCTAAAAGGGAACAGCTCATCCTTCAGATGACCAAAACTACAGTATCTGTCAGATAGATGTATAAAGTTACGTAAAATGAAGTAAAGTACTTTGAATTTTAAGTACAACACTTGAGTACATGTACTAATTTCACCTTTTCGAAGCGGTCGTCCAGCAGGCTGAGCTGCTCGTTCCTTCTCATCACCGACGACGACAGCGAATACTCCGTGAAGCGACTCCTCGTCTCCTCGTCCATGAAGAGGAACTCCGGAGGGACGCGGCGGCCTCCCGCCTCGTCATCGTCCGATAACCCGCCTTCAGAGTCAAAGTCTCCTTCGTCGTCCGTGTCCTCCCACTCATCACCATCATCCTCCTCCTCACCTCTGTCACAGGTTACACACAAACAGGAAATCACAAATCATCACACACACAAAAAAAAAGTATTTATACTATACTCGTATTTATACGTCATTTCTTACTCTTTGTCCGCGGCTGCACGCAAAGTGTTTGCTTTGATGATGAAGTCGTCGTCCAGGAGGTTGTCGGGGTCGTCGTAGTCGAAGTCTTCGTCGAGAGCGGCCACGATGTCGGGGTCCATGTCCAGCCGAGGTCCTGAAGGGAGAAACGCACACAACACAATGAGGAAGAAGACAGGAAGCCGACATCTGGACCGTTAAGAGTCGGGGACGGAAGACTGCAGCAAGGAGGTCAAATAAAAACACATCGTTCATCACGAGGCATAGTTTTTAATGTATTGTAGCAATTTATTTGAGGAAAACATTATTAAATTAAAAAAAAACGTTATTAAAAAAAAAAAAAAGAATATAATATTATATATATATATATATATATGACTTTGTTCTGGATAATTGTTTCATTTTTATGGTGCTTTATCTAAAAGTTTACATTTATATTGCTCTACTGCTTGAAGCTCCGTGTTGCAGTTCCCCCTGAACACCAGAAGAGGTCGATAGAGCTCACAAACTACCAAACATTAATGCCTTTAATGCCATTTCATGCTTACCTGAGATCGGAGCCGCTTTGTTCAGAAGTCCCACCTCCTCTTCAAACTCCGAGGCGAACACCGAAGATGGCAGGTTGATGGTGGTGGCCTGTGTCCATCAGGAAAACAAACAGGAAACATTTCAGAGCAGATTTTCTTTCAACATTCCCGCGTTCCCTTGTTTGTTGACCAGTCGTGTGTGAAAAAAACCTAACAACTTATTTTTATTTTTAAAAACAATGATTAGGACCAGAACTCAAGTTTACAAAAAAGACAAATCCGGCATCATAATCTGAAATGTCAGAACTTTTGTAAGAAAGAAGTAGATTTTCAAAACTGCAGTCAACTTACAGGAGTGACCTCTGTGTCGTCCTCCCCCTCCTCCTCCTCCCCCTCCCCCTCCTCCTCATCTTCATCACAGGGATGAACCAGTCGGCCGGCAGTGCGAGCGGGACCGGCCGCCACCAGCTCGGTCGCGGGCGCCGCCTCCTTCAGGTGCTGCAGGTAGTTGTAGTCGTCGTCGAAGAAGACGCCGAACTCCCGCTGCTCCTCGCGCCTCTTCTCTGTGTCGCCCTGAGAAACGCAGACGGCTAAGTTTTACTACATCGTGATTTGGAGTCGCATGCAACTGTTTCGGACACGCCTCCTTGTGAGTTGGAGATGCGTAACCATGGTAACCCATGTGTGTATGTGTGTGTATATATATATACATATACACACACACATCTAGCAAAGATGAATCTTATACTCACACTCTTATACTTACACTCACATTTATGCATTATTGATATTTGATATCTATGTTTCTATTGTATTCTGAAAATTATATTCAAGATGAGCTGAAAATGACAAATGCCCTTTAACCAGTTTGCACCTGCAAACAATATACAGCAAAGAAAAATACAAGAAAAATATCTATTTGTTCGTATTTTTATATATAAAAAAAGTTTTTTGTATTCTTCCTTGAAAGCAAAGTGTGAGACGTGCTTGCATCAGCTATCAGTATCAACCAATAATATAATGACATCCATCCATCCGTGAACATGAATCCTGATGGTACGTCCCGCCTGCTCGCCCTGTTTCCCTGTGACACCTATGAAAACAACACAACACAGGTGATGTGAACCTTGGTGCTCGGCAGCAGGACGTGCTGAGGGGCGGTCTCATCGGCCGCCAGCGGGTCCCTCTGACTCCTGTGAACGAGGTGAAAGGTCACGGCCTTCTTCTTTTCGATGAACGACTTCTTCTTTCGATGAGGCTGAAAGAGACGAGCACAGGTGTGAAAAGTTCATCTCGGTTTGTGAGAACGTGCGTCGACCACGCCCACCCACTTTACCATTTTAAACTATTGGAGGGGCTTGTCATCTTTGTTGTTATATATATATATTATTAATATATGACGAATATGAGGAGCTGCGTGTCTTATTATGAGGCTTAAAATGAATTGGTTGCTCACTTCTTCTATGGGGGGGGGGGGGGGGGGTGCAAGTTTGGCTAACTGCTAACAGAATGGATGATTAGTTTGGCTAACTGCTAACAGAATGGATGATTACTTTGGCTAACTGCTAACAGAATGGATGATTACTTTGGCTAACTGCTAACAGAATGGATGATTACTTTGGCTAACTGCTAACGGCTAACAGAATGGATGATTAGTTTGGCTAACTGGCTGCTAACAGAATGGATGATTAGTTTGGCTAACTGCTAACAGAATGGATGATTACTTTGGCTAACTGCTAACGGCTAACAGAATGGATGATTAGTTTGGCTAACTGCTAACAGAATGGATGATTACTTTGGCTAACTGCTAACGGCTAACAGAATGGATGATTAGTTTGGCTAACTGCTAAGCTAACAACAAACGGGATGGGCGGTGTTGGGCTAACTGCTAACCTAAGCTAACAGAATGGACGCTGTGTTTGCTAACTGCTAAGCTAACAGCTAACGAATGGACGCTACGTTTGTCTAACAGCTAACAGAAGACAGGTCTGGCTAACAGTCGCTGGTCAGACAGCTGGGTGAGTTTCTTATTTTGTTTAAATGTGTGTATTCCGTGTCTTTATAATTGCTTGCATTCATTCGCTTGTTTTTGTTTGTTTTAATTAAGTGTGTTTTTAGACATACACCGTCTATTGGTGTCTAGGGAGGGGGAGGAGAGGGGGGCGAGGTCGGGGATACACCAACTGGCCGGAGATCTGCCCCCCTTTTTACTCGTTATTACGGTAGTGATGCACCACAGTGATTACAAGCTCCTCTCACCTACACACAGGGACATAAATCATAGCATCATATCTGATACACAAGATTACCGTTTATGTTACCGATTTATGTTGATCAATCAACGTGAATAACTTAATTGATTAACCAAACAGGTGGGCAGTATGATCCACACTGCGTATATTTGTGAGTTTTGTTCACCTTATATGTTGTTATTTTTGTGTATGTATATATATATATTGTGTACACACGTTGGATCTTTTGACTCTCAATATGGTGTTTTTCAGCGACGTTAGCCGTAGGTAGCTAACGAGGCTAGCTTAAGTTAGAAATGTCAGCTTACCATGATGTAACGGGATCTCTGACGTCTTTCTTTTCACTTATCGGGTTTAAACGCGTCCAAACCTCAAACTACAAGTGGCTGTTACAAACAAACAACCCGATTAATCCAGAAATTGCTGTTGTTTATATCCACGCTGGGTTCACCATGCTGCTGCTACCATTACCGGAAGGAACCACTTCGGGAATACTACGGGGGGGATTAAACCATTTGTAATGTTATCTAACACGGTGAGCTCGCGGGTGGATTTTCATTCATCTTTGTGATTTCATGATCGATATAAAATGGAAACACATGTTTGTATTATTTATGTAATTCAACAATTTAGTCGGCTGGTTCCCTTTATTATGTGTGGTTTGTTTGTTGGTATAGTCCAGTCTTTCTCTCTTCATGTACTGGCGTTGGAGAACCTGTTTATGGGCGCATTACCGCCACCTGCCGGACTGGGGAGGACATGAGAGTAATTAGATGGTAACAGGTAGTACTGGTATATTCAGATCAATACTACACATCAGATGTGTCAAAACTACAGATGTACACTCAAGTAGAAGTACAGATACTTTTGTAAGCAGGGTTGGTACGGTGCTGGAAATCCTTGAAAACACTTGCATTTTAGTGTGGTGTTTTCAAGGTTAGAAAAGTGCTTGGATGTAGACTAAAGGTCTTGAAATGTGTGTTGTATGTGATGACATCTATGATATAACAGAGAAAAGAAGATCTCCATATTTTCTGGACTGAAAACAGCATTTTCTGACATTTCTTTATGAAAAATGACTTTTGATGATGAACAGATGATGAAAATAGTTGGTGATTATATTTCTGTGGATCTGTTAGTGGAATTAGTTTTCCTTTCATTTGTGGTCCTTCTGTAAAAAGCTGTCTCCAAACATCATGTTGGTTGTTTAGAGGACAATAACATCTCATTTAATGTGATGAACAAGTGACATAATAAGTAGACTGAATACTGACCATTGGATTGGTACAAATATGGAGTTTACCACAGCTGGAAGGGGCTGGAAAAGCATGGAAATGCACCTTGAAATGCTTGGAAAGTGCTTGAATATGACTTTGGAAAGGTGTAGGAACCCTGAATGTATAATATCGCCAGACTCGTTCTCGAGCCACATGAGCCTAAAGGTTATTTGCTATCCAGCATCAACAAGTTCACTCTGGTGTGTTTCCGTATCTCACTATAAACATTTAGTGCTGCGAAATGTTTCCGGTTTTTCCAGTTCAATCAACATTCTTTCTTTCTCTCACAACAATACCTGCAGCCGCTCTGCAGTCTGCAGCCTGCTCAGCCATGAAGATTGTTTTTCATGTTATATATATATATATATATATATATATATATATATATATATATATATATATATACTTTTTATCTGCTTCATCAAAAACCCTGCGGTGACCGTATCCAGGCGGCAACTTACAAAAACACAAATACACTGTATGTAGTACAAAGTACAAATACTTTTTTACTATTCTATTTTATGTTTATTTACTCCACTACATTCTGAATATATTTTATGTTTTACTCAACTACGTTTATTGGATTTGGCTACATTTGGAGATTCAGATTATTAATACAATTATAAATTAATTAAACTAATACATCATGAGGAGTAATTATAGATTAAATTACCCAGCAGTGTATTAATGCATCACTAATTATAATTCAATAATAAAATATACATATCTTTTAAATGGACGGTCATAATGAGTATTTTACCTTTGAAGCTTGAAATACATTTTACTTCTATTACTTTTGTACTTGAACTTAGTGAAAAAAATGCTTGATTGATTAAATTGAATTAACAATCCATAAAACTATAAAAAGCAACATGGAGGATGATAAATAACAAACATTAATTGCCCGTCCTGTCAGGTTTACTGTGTTGAACTTGCTGCAGATATTAATACAAACTGCGTTTATTTATATCTGAATGCGTCTATAACTCGGTAGCATTTCAACCCAAAGCCGGTCGTTTTTATTCAAAATGTATTTCCAGTCTTGTAGAAGAGCAGAGAAAATAAACAATGTTTTCGTCAATTTGTATGAGTCAGCAAATTTTAACAGTTGATCCCAGTGTTCCAACACTTCAGCACAGAAAGTGTCTCACATTATTTAGTCAAAAAAAAAAGAAAGAAAAGATGTTGAGAATTTGAAACACGAAAAAAAAAGCACCACAATGGCCCGAATATTCAAAACAATGCACACATTTTGTTCTTCCGGCGGTTTCAGCTTTCACTCGGCGGCCTCTCAGACGTTCATCGACAACATCAGGAACTGTGAGGAGGAGAGAAACATAAACCGCAATTAAAAGAACGTCGTGAATAGCAAATATATGGATTGTTAAAAGAGAAAGAAAGTAAAAAAATAAAGCCTTGTGATTGGAAAGACAATTGCAGGATGAATTCCATCCGTCTGGTTTGGCAGATGTAATCATACAAACTACTACTACTAATAATAATAATATATTTTATATTTTATTCACTTTTCAATCAATGAATCTCAGAGTGCTCCATAAAAAATAAGCATGACTGAATGTAGTTCTTACCTGCATGATGTTCATGTTCACCCGTCCCCTCTTGTATTCGTCCAAAACCTGGAAAGCTCCTTTTGTTGAGAGAAAGAGTTTCAGTCAGCTCAACCTGGCAATTAACTTTCCAATTAACATCTTTTGTTTGCTAATTTGAGTTTAATTGTTTGTTTTTTTAACTTGTTAACACCTGAATCTCCACTCTGGAGATCAACGAAGGCTTATTTAAATCAACTTTTCACACCCATAAATCTTTACTTCTGATACTATGTGAGGCATGAATGTGACTGTTAGAGTCCCACGTACGGAACATGTTCTCCAGACGGACGATGCAGGTGAGGTAGTCGTCGAAGTCGATGTCGTAGTTGTCGTCGGCGAACCTCAAGCCGACCAGCTGGAGGAGCTGGTTGTTCAGCTGCATGCCTTCAGGAACAAAGCACCAGATTTACTCCCAAACGCCTCATCATTACGGCATATTAGTGAGATCATTATCACATATTTAGGCGTGGGACGAAGAGTCCATGCCACCATTATCCCGGACAAAATAATTGCGATTCACAATATTGTTCCGATAATGTGCTTGAACGTACTGGAAACTCTTTACATTTTGTAAGAGAAACAAATATTCTTATTGTGTCACATCTTTAGTGAGCATCTTTTTGTTGTTGTTGTGAAAAACAGTTAAATAAAATGTTAAAATGTTCATAAATAATAAGGTCTCCATGCATAAATGAAAGGTAAAAACATTTTTAAAGGTGTGATTTATTCTTTTCTTTCCACTTTTCCACCATGATCGTGATCTTAAAAGATCACACCAGTGTCACTAATGCCATCATCCAACTACGGTACTTTACATAAACCACTGTGTTTACTATAGCTGCTTAATTTTTTTAGACATTGTGAAATTGTTTGTTTGTTTACATTTAGTCCACATTCAATAAATGCAACAGAATGTTCCCTTTTGGCCAATGGGATGCAGCCGACGGAACATGTGTTCCTTTTTTTTAGAGTAATACAGTAATTTTAGATCAAATAAACAACGCTGTGGTTGAATTACATAAACCCAGAGAGTTAAAAGTCTGTAGAGTGGTTTTACACACTTTTAGGGTCCTTTTTTAAATGGCGTTCAGTCGACTCACCTGCAGCTTTGAGAGCGATGCGAAGCTCGTAGGACGACATCTTCCCCGAGCGGTCGGTGTCGAAGGACAAGAAGAGCATCTGCAACAGCAGAAGTTCAGTTTAACAGTCGGAAGCTCAAAAAACCCAAAACCTCCTCAACCTCCGGAGCTGCAAAGTACATTTACTAGTAATATATACTAATACTAAGTAGAATTCTGAGGGATTTTTCTGTTATTTAATACTTATATTCCACCAGATCTCAGATGGATCAGTTTTACATTTCAGTTTTGCAGATTTTGATTATTAATAACAAAATATAAATCAGCTTATATATTATGATATTATTGCCCAGCAGTACATACAGCAATATGGATAAAATATAGATAGAAATACATTAAAGAACCTACATTAACATGATGAACACATTAATGCATCAATTATTATAATCCAGTAATTATAATACTGTTTATTATTATGAAATGGGCCATTCTGCATAAAAAGTACTTATACTTTTTGGTACGTTATGTATATTTGATGCTTCTTGATACTTCTGTACTTGAGTACTTTGTCATGAGTTAAATCAACACGTACGATCCACTTCTTCATCTTTTCCCAGAAGACCTTGAACTCCTGGAACTCCAGCTTCCCCGTGGAGTCAACCTGTTTTACTGTCAAGGAAAAAACTTTAAAATCATCCATTATTTCATGAAATCATAAAGGCCCTCTTCTCCTCTAATCTCCAACCTAAATCGTTTCGTATTGTTTTTTAAAATCTAATTTTGCATGATTAATGTTTACGTCTGCAGCCTGAAATCAAAAGTTTGAAGCGAGTGGGCGAGCGGTGTGGAAGGATACGTCCATCAGGTTGATGATGCTGTGGCAGGTGCTCAGACTCAGGCCCTCAAATTTGATCTCTTTTCCTGAAAAAAAAAAGAAGACGTTATACACCCTAATCTCACCCCTCCTCCATAATTCATATCCTCTGTCATACATACATATATTTTATTTTATAGTAGCATATAACACCATAAATTAGAGGATTAAAAGCTTCTTCTGTGCTTTTTTTTTCTTTGTTTGGATTGTTTTTTGTCTTGTGGCCTCTTAAAACAACAATAACACAGGAAAAATGTTTTGATTAAAGCCTGAAATCAAAACAGAAAGCGAAAAAAGGAAAAGAAACTAATGGGAATAATTGACAAAAAAACTGCCAAAACACTTTTTCATTCACTTACGTCTGCTGAGAACGCCGTTCAGCATCTGCTGGAGCTCTCTGACACAGATCGCCTTGTCCTGTAGACACAAGGAAAATTCACACATACATGGTCACAAGTTTATCACCTCATAAAGTAACATATAAGCAAAGGGCTGCTTAATAATTAACCATCCAGCAAACGAGAAGCAACATTATCATCAGTACATTGGGTGTGTTTGTGTCCACCTGATGGTCTCTTTTAGCTCTGTATTTGGTCTCTACCACATCCTGAGGAGAAAGATCTGCCTTTATAGCTGTTAAATGCAACATTTTCTTCATCAGCTAGTCTCCAACTGTGTCTGATGTTTGCTGCAGGTCGTGTACAATGGGGTTATTGAAGAAAACTGAACCAGAAATGTGTAGTAAATCCAAAACAATGAGCTAAAAGAGGCGAAACGGCTCTGTAGAGTTGGAGATATGTGACACTTTCCATATAACAAAGGGTCATCTCATTAATTGTTACTATGAAGAATAGTGGTGCAAATGTAAAAGGTGTTTTTGTTTTTTATCGAGTCAGACTTTAGATCTTGGCATGGAACATAAAATGTGTCTTGCCCTCTTGCCTCCATGCCATAACTGAAAAAAACACCACAAAAACAGAAAACCACTGACACTGGGAAAAAAACTGCCACTAAAGATTGTCATTGAGAAATGCAAATACAAATTTTATTTTCAACGCAAACATTTAAAGAAACATTTTATTTGTCCTAAATCTGCAACACCAAAGAAATAATAATACTTATAATAAAAGATTGCTAAATGGGTTTTGTCGCGTCGGTCCTTGCTAACATGCTAACGCTATTCACATTAGTCGGTGAAGCTAAACCTAACTAAGTGGTTTTGTTGTGTAAACCTAACTCCCAATGAAAACGTAACTTTATTCTGAAAAGACACTATGCTTGTAACGAGTTGTCTGAGAAGGTTAAACTCCAGAGACCTCCTCCGATCGAGGTCACGTGATCCAGTAGACTCTTTACAAATGTGAGATTTCCTTACCGAGCCAGCCAGCTGATCAAACAGCCTCCTCAGGCCTTTCTCCTCGTCCGTCTCGTCCTCCGGGGCCGAGGGTGGCGGCGGCTGGCGGAGACAACATGACATCAGTACACCGGACCGGTCGATCGACCGAGCGGATGATTGATTATCATTTCCTACTTACATCTGGGATGTCGGCGTCAACCTTGCTCCCCATCTCACTGTGGAGTTGTGATAAAGATTTTTTTTTAAAGTCAGTGATGGGACATTTTTTTATTTTTTTTAAATGTTTTTGTTTTTCATTATTTGGCGTTCCTCCCAAGAATTAAATTCTTTTCCGATTGGGAAAGCCGCTGAAACACTATACACAGTGTTCGTACGGGTGCTGGAAATCCTTGGAAACACCTTGTTTTCAAGGTTTGAAAAGTGCTTAGATTTAGAATAAAGTGCTTGAAAATGCTCTGTCTTCCAGACACTCACAGAGCTCCGGCCTTCTTCTCGGAGAAGATCCTGATGATGAAGTCGGCCTCGTGGTGCGGCTGGAAGGTGGTCGGGACCAGCACGTATTTCCCGGGAGGCAGTGTGAAGCGCTCCGACACCTCCCGCATGTTAACGTAGGTCCTGCTGCGAGCTTTGGACGGATGGTAGCGGAAGAAATCCTTCCCTAGCTGGTCCTCCTCATCTGGAGCCTGAACGGAGAGAGACGGGAGTTTAATTTAGTTCTCAAAAAATATATGATAATTTACACTATGGTACACAAAATATGAATGATGAAGATCAAGTAATATGATCGAAATCTCCAGAAAAGCTACCAAACGGCGCAAGATTGTTACAAGGACAAGGATTCATTTTAAACCCACGAAAATGGCAAGAACATATTTTTAATGTAGAAGCTAAGCTTTTTTTCTAATTTACATACACTTACCACATGCATTAATACAACTCATTCTAGGACCTTATTAATATTCTTCATAGAAACACAAGCATCGTTACCAGGAAATTAGATAATACAAAATATTTATTATTTACAAATGTTCCTCTTTTATCCAAATTGCTCGAACAGTTTTCTAATCCATTTTTCACATTTTGCAAAATGAGCATTGTTGACACCAAATTAAGCTTTTGATAAAGGTGTTCCACAAGGATCAATATGAGGCCCGTTGCCTTTTATTCTAACAGAAGCAATAATCATTTCCAACTGCAAAGTCCTCCCATATGCTGATGATACCATATTTGTTGGCATAATTGATCTCAATAAAACTTTGTTGGAAAAAAAATAGCTTAGCTAACTGCATATTTATAATGATATTGAGATATGACTGTTTCTGCATTAGCATTGCTGTATTTCTTAATTGATCAGCAGTCATAGTATTAAATATATGTTAAGAAATGAATAAATAACATATTTTGAGTATGTTCATTTTACAGAACCAAAGTGACACTGGCTGGTTCGGTTTCTCTCTCTGACCTCGTACACTGCAAAGCCGATGGTCTCCAGGTCCATGCCTTCCTTCCTCAGCTTCCGTCTGTTCTTCTGCATCAGAGCGATCACCACGCTGCACACGTCATCATCGTCATCGGCGTCCTCCAGCTGCAGCTTAAACTGCGGGTTTGTCCAAAATGTGTCTGCGGATTGAAGATGCAGATATTTAGAGGGTTTTAATGCCAAAAGACAACTAATTAAATTGTGTGTGTGTGTGTGTGTGTGCGTGTGTGTGTGGGGGGGGGGGGGGGGTATCAATTAACCAATTTAAAACCAAATTTTTTTGTCCGGCAGTGAAGCGTAGGTGCATTTTTATGGGGTTTTCCAGAGCCGTTTCTTGCTATAAGTGGACTATGCGGGTACATGGGCCCTCGCAGCCACTAGGGGGCCCCCAAGCTGCAAGTTTTAATTTTTTTTTATTTTTACATCTGCCGACAAGTACTTGTAGGGTTGAGGGGGTAGCTGTAAAGTTAGCTGATATTTGGGCTAACTTTACAAGTCTGCATTAGTCCTGCTGGCTAGCTCAGCTAGCACGTAGCTGAGGCTAGCTGGCTAGGATTGCAAATTGAGAGAAGTTTTCACAAATATAGGCTGTTTTTCTCTTAAAGTGTAACAGATGGATGTATTTCCACGGATCATCTTAAATGTTTAGAATCCCACCCATTGTAGTTTGCCCCCCAAATGGCAAAGAAACGGCTCTGGGTTTCCCCCCCTCATCCGCTGGTCTTACCAATGAAGTTCCTGCAGCCTCCAGCGGTGGAGCCGCGGATCCAGTTTCCCTCGAACATGCTGACCTCCCAGTGGCGCTTTGTGTTGTCGGTCAGAGAGTCAGGCGTCATGTTGCAGATCTCCACCTTGTCGTAGTTCCTCTTGAAGTCCTCAAACTCCATCCTGTAGTCACAAACACAATCAATGTCAACAACATGTCGCCACAGAGTTTGATTATAGAGCATAAGTATAACGTTCAAAAGACGGATTTGAATGTGTTCATGAGCTCAATTTTTATAATAAGATTCAACGGAGCCAAAGACTGTATGCTTGTTTTCTATGTGGCATCAACATTTTGGGCATTGATCCTTTTTTACAGTGATTATTTTGTCTGCAACACCCTGTATACAGTTTGATGTAAGACAATGGTTGTCTCCAGTGAAATATATTTTCCTGAATCTTTAGTTGGGATTCATCACATGGACTCACCAGAATTCACCGTCCTCCATTGAATTCTGCAGAATGCGATTTTTTTCCGCTGTGTCGACATAATTCCACTCTCTGGACCTGAAAACAAGAGACCAAATGATCTGTTACAACCTTTTCATGTGCAGAAATCGGATAAAAGCAACAATACTTTAATAAAGGAATACCGACAAAAACATATTGCATATAAAAATGAGATTTTACAGTAAAATGCTTCAGCTTAATGAGGAGAGGTAATTTGGGTGACGTAATGAGGGACATGAACAGAAACCATATGTTGGTAACATACCAGAGATGGACATTTTAATAATCTAATCTTATAGGTATTACATTACTAGGGATGATGATTCTTATGACTTGTCAACTGGGGATTCTTTACAATTTACCTTCATTTTCAATTTAAAATGTGCTTAAAAAGTTTCCTTTTTGACTGAACCAAAACAATGATACAGAGATGAAATAAAAGAGATGCAAAATGGATTACAGGGATTCAAAACAACAAAGAGAGACTCAACAAACGTTGAGATGCAAAACTACAGGAACAAAATGACCTCAAAGACATAAAAAAAGGACTCCAGCGAGACACAAACCAACTACATGAATCTAAAAAGATGTAAAATTACCAGAGGGAGGGGCGACCCGATAGAAAACAAACTACTACTATAGATGGAAAATCACTACAAGGATGCAAAATGATGAAGAGATGCAAAATAACCACTAATAGGAACACAGAAGTCTACACAGAGTCTAGTCGTCTCTCCTAAATCAGGAATGGTGGATCTTTTGTGTGTTCATACCTCATAATTCATCCATGCATGTTTTTCCCCACATGTGTTTTGAGTATTAAGATAAAGTGTTATTTTTTATGCTTACTTGTCACTCCAGGCCCCATTCCATTCGACCTGGCCCCAGGGGTTTCTGACCCGGATCAGCTGGACCTTCTTCCCTCTGACGTTTACCTGAGAAAATCAGAAAAAAACTGTAAATTTGTGTCATTTTTGGTTCAACTGAATCCAGTCAGAAGTACATAAAACCCAGGTCTTGCCTCCTCCAGGCCTGTGATGGAGTACGCGTGTCCCTTCACCAGGCCGGTGGTGGTCTGGGCCTCGGACTCTGCAGAGCTGGTGATCTGGAGAAAAAATCCAAACATTGTTGGCTACAGACACTTGTGCTTCTCTTTGTTACACTGAAATTGGCTTTTCCATCAATTAAAAATGGTATTTACGTCAATGGAGCATCCCATCATGGAGCCTCTGTCCAGTGCCTTCTTCATGATGGTAAACAGGTTCCCGGGCGCGTTCTTGGTTTCGTACACTTCACCGACACCGCCGGTAAAATCCTCCATGGCCTCCATCGTGCTGCCGCCCTTCAGCGACTCGTAGCTGCCGTGCAGTCTGGAAACAAGCAAACGTAACGCCGCCGTTAACCTGGATTTAACGCCAGGATGTTAAAAAAGCTGTCACATCTTGCTGTTCATGTTCCCCAGGGGATACATCCTGGTGCTTTTGGTGACCTCAACTTCAGATTTAAATAAAAGTCTATATTACCGAAAACCACCAAAAGTCCATCCATTCATTCAGCTGATGGAGCAACTGACCAACCGCTAGCATGGCTAATATCATGAAATCGTGTCCCCAGAGGGTGAACCTTTTTTATCTAATTTACACACTTTCCCCGCTCATGTGCCCACTTTATAACTTTTTGCTTTTTAACACCGTCACCTCCTCAGTAACCTTCAGGACAAACAGGACCTGACATTTTCCGAGAAGCTTTGTGCTCCCCAGAGGAGGAACCCTATTCATTGTCATGGTCATTTCCTGAAGCTCCACTATCGTCTAATCTGTCTGAAGTTTGTAAAGATAAATGAGGAATAAAAACATGTTTGTTTTTACTTTGCGTAGGCTTTCTCCAGCAGGGCGCTCCAGAACTCGTTGTTGGAGGCCGAGTGGAGCATGATGAGTCGGTCCCTGACCGTCGGCAGCCGGTCGTCCACCACCACGTCCATCCATTTGTTGTGACTCCAGAACTGAGGTCACAAACACAAAAAATGTGTCACGTTTGTTTGTTTTGGAAACCACTTCCTGTTCTATTGTGATAGGCCGAGACACCTCTCATCAAGCAAACATGCCCCCCATGTTATTATGTGATATCTATCTATCTATCTATCTATCTATCTATCTATCTATCTATATATCAATCAATCAATCAGCAGCGAATCAGCCGCCGTCGTACCTGGAAGTGGAAGATGCCGGCGTATCTGCGCTCAAAGTCCTGGTCGTGAGGGACGACTCTGGCCAGGGCCTCTTTTTTCAGGGTCAAGGATGCGATGGCGGCGAGGAGCCAGCAGTCCCCTGAGACGGCAAAAACAGGTGCAACGTGGGTAAATGAGTGAAATACGTACGTTTGTGCAACAACAATAACAACAAACTCACAAATGATAAATTTGAGTACGGACCCAGCTGTCCCTGGCAGATGTCTGTCCTGTCTGCGTTGCCGACGATGAACTTTGGGTTTTCAGAGAGCTCCTGTAGAGAAAAGAAACAGATTTATTTCAAACAAACACACACTAGATGACAGTTGAAAGGTGACACAGGTGCATGTTATAGGTGTGTTCACATTCCAGGCATATTAAACAGCCTGAAATCCCAGTCACACACACACACACACACACACACACACACACACACACACACACACAGAAAGGCAGCTGAAGCATTTACTCAGAAGGAACGCCCAAGAGAGAAATGTGAAGGCATTGTAAAGAACGTGATCGGTGAGTTTCCTCACAGCGTTCACAGGTCAGGGTGTTTTAAAAAGAAGCTAGAAATGCATTTCATCAAGAAAAGCCTCCTCAAACGTTAATCTGAAGCCGGGCTGGACTTTTGAGCAGCTTGGGGAGTGTTTCAGTGGCGATAACGTGGAGGCGTGTTGGGGATAAAGTCTGGATGGAGGAAACTGCCCGTGCACTCGGCTGTATTTACACTGTTCTCCTGCAGAACTGGTTTTGCAGCAACGACAGGATTGCTTTTTGTTTTAAAATAAAAGCATCATGTGTTCAAAGCCATATCTGTAATTGCTGATCTCATTCAGCCATAAAGAACCTCTCAAAACCACAACTTTTCATTCATTCATTCATCATTTCAGAAACTTTTTTCCCTGTTTTCTCAGGTCATGCTGCTTTTGACCCCCCCTAAAAATGTCCCTACGTACCTTGGGCCTCTTCCATTCTATCTGAACGGGAACGCTCTGGCTGAAGTAGAGCGAGGAGTCGACGGCGGGGAAGTCCGGGTCCTCAAACAGGACCCCGTTCTGCAGACATTCATGCCTCAGATCCTCAAAGGACTTCCCGTCCGACTGCGTGTCCACGACCCTCTTGGAGCCGCTTCCTCGGCCCGACAGAGTGGACTGGAGAGGCATCTTCTTCTTCTTCTTCTTCTACTGGGGGGAAGAAGGAGAGGAGAGGTGTGTGATGGAGCGAGTCTCCTGCTGTGTGAGGTGTGTGTGAGGTGTGTGAGGTGTGTGAGAGGAGTGTGTGAGGAGTGTGTTTGATGCCTGTCAGGTGGGTAGTGTACCTGTGGGTACACACCCTCTGGACAGAAACGGGTTTGTCCTCTTGTGATGGTGGTGAACCTCGCCCCAGCTCTCTCTCTCTCTCTCTCTAGTCCCTTATCTCTCTCTCTCTCTCTCTCTCTTTGGGCTTGGCCTGCAGGAAACTGTGAGTAAATTCCTGATGGTTTGGTAACATACGGATCAAATAGCTCATTCAAGTCAGCGTCTCTGAATGGGAAACCAGATTGTTCATGTAATCCTATTGATTTATTACTGTCTGTGATGGAAATATCTGACCAATCGTGTATTCATCCATTCATGATTAGATGATTATTTTCTGATTCATCTTGTGACCACCAGGTTAGGAGCCAATGTGACATCATAATAATAATAATAATAATAATAATAATAATGATAATATTACATTTCTCCATACCATTTTCCAACAGATGCCACGATTGTTATGCAATTGCTGCAGAAAATGTTGTCCCTTTACTAAATTTGTGACAGAGAAGCAGGAAAATGACCATAAAGAGATGCAAAATGACTCCTAAGACACCAAATGAGATGCAAAATGACCATAAAGAGACAGAAAAGGACCCCAAAAAGACACAAAAGGACCTCATTGGTTGACAAAACAACCACCAAAGACACAACAAACATCCATGGGGATGCAAAATGACTCTGAAGAGACACCAAGCACCTGCAAAGACACAAAAGACCACAAGGAGACTCTGTTTCATGAATCTGTTCAGGGTCAGAGGTGACAGTTGTCGTGGAGGACCTGATGTCTCTGAAGGATCTGTCCCTGCTGCACCCTGCCAACCCACATCACTCTGAGACTCCAGACCTTCCTCCTTCCTGTCAGCCGCCACATTCCTGCTGCACCGTCGCCGGATTCCTTGCATGACTCACGGTGAGTATATGTGATGTGAGATAAACAGTCGCTTGCTCTCAGGTGTTTTGTGAACCAGAATCCACAAAATCCTATTTTGTCCTTTTTAACCTTTAAATACACCTAAAATATCGTGCGGCATCCTCTGAGACTGCCTCCAGCTTCACACGACGCACTGCGGCCAGAAGGGGGCGGTACAAGGCAGTAGTGGAAGGAGGACTCGGATCTATTACTTGTGTAAAAGTGGATCTACTTTTAGTGTTCCCAGACTTACTTTTACAACCAGCTGATCAGGTTTAACAGTATCTAGGTGTCAGAAAGTGCCCAAAAGTACTGACATTCTATCCTCAAGTAGAAGTACACATTCTTGTGTTCAAGTCATATTAATATACATTTTTTTTAAATCAATAATTCCCCTCAAATGCATTAAAACGAACCTGTTTTGAAAATGTGAGGAGTAGAAAGTACATATGTTTTTTGTGTACAAGTACATTGTTGCCAAAAAATAATAATATTCAAGTAAAAGTACAAAATACCTGAAGTATTGAAGTAAGTTATGGTCAAGCATAACAAGAGACACAAACCAGTGTTACAAGTGAGGAAATAAAGTAAAGTAAACCGACTGAAGCATCATTTCAAATAAATTCTGTTATTTATTCCTCGTTTTGGGGCTACAGGAGGGAACAAAAGGTTTCCTGACAAACAAAGGACAACTTCCAGGATGAATTTATGAATGAAACATATATACACAATAACATTTTGAATGTGTGAAATCAGTTTCAGATTTTTTTATAGCCCTTGTTAAGCACAATCTGGATGGCGACTCTTGGTAGCCAAAATATTACAAAAATACAGTATCTACACTTTTTAAACATTGCACACAGTTCATGCCACTCGCAGAATAGTGCGAAAAATACAGCCTTTGATTCTTAGAAATTGTCCTCAACAAGGCTATTTACACTTTATTTCATTGCTCGCAAACCTGCAGTAGGCCGACTCGGAAACAAACCGAGAGAGAAGAAACAACCACTTCCTGTCGTTCACGTAGTCACGTTTGTATTCAGACCCTTTAAAACCTCTTAATACTGTCTTTAAACACAAAAAAACATTTCTTCATTTGGGGAAAGCAATGAGACGGACTATGGGCAGGTCAAATATTGAAGTCCCAGAACCAGAAAGGTCCAGAACCAGGACCGGCGGGGGAACCTTAATAGAGAGCCGACCTGAACCCAGAATTACCTGGTTTTGTTCCAGAAGTAAAAAAAATCTAAATCAAAAACCGAAAACGACGAACATAAATAATCGAATGTTGTTCATTATTTTTTTTTAACAAACACCATTTCCCATAAGCCCTTGCCATTTATTTTCTTCTTTGGAACAAACCCCAAAGTGTCTTTAGCTTTTTCTTTTTATTCAACAGGAACAATATTTTCCAGCAGTCACATTTTATATGCTGCTTTTAGAAATCATAGAAACTTGTGCATGACAGCAGAGTTAACAGTCTTGGACCACGAGGCGCCCGGACGCAGAAGGAATCCTACTATAGTGACATCTAGTGAAGACGCTTTGGTTTTAATAGACA
Source organism: Eutrigla gurnardus (assembly GCF_963514095.1). NCBI lineage: Eukaryota > Metazoa > Chordata > Actinopteri > Perciformes > Triglidae > Eutrigla > Eutrigla gurnardus. The sequence goes on from NC_139917.1 coordinate 31,085,334, forward strand.
ACATCACCAACCACAAATGCTGATGGATCTGTAACTGAACATGTACGCCAGTTTTGGAAGTAAACAAGACTTTTCTATCCAGAACTAATAAAAAGACAAAAACAAGACTGCAGTGCAGGTGGTGGCATTTAAACCTCTCAGTGGTTCAGGGAAGGAAATCTGTGACAAACAGCCAGATGGGCTACGGTTCTGCTTTCTCTTGTGCAGTTCCCGTCACCAGCAGCAGGTTGCAGGCCATGAACTGGACATTCAGCACGTTGCTGGTGTTCCCAGTGTACAGTCCCACCAGCTCGCCGGACGAGCCGTCGGCCGGCGTCCCGCCGTGGGAGTTCCTGATGTCCCACACCCGGACCGAGTTGTCTATAGAGGACGACGCCACCAGGCTGCTGTCCGGGCTGAAGGACAGGCTGGTGACGCTGTCCGTGTGTCCCCGCAGGTCTTTGAACAATGCCCCCGACGCCAAGTCCCACAGCTTCACCCTCTGGTCCTCGCCAGCGGACGCCAAGTACTTCCCGTTGGGCGAGAAGGCGAGCGACAGCACAGGGCCGCGGTGGCCGGTGAAGAGGCGGACAGACGCCCCCTGCTGGGTGCTCCACAGCCGGACCGTCTTGTCGGTGGACCCCGTGGCCAGGTAGTTGGAGTTGGGGTGGAATTTGACACAGTCGACGTCAGCGAGATGCCCGGCATAGAGGCGCAGCGGGTACGTGCGGGAGAACGTCCAGAGGCGGGCGGTCCGGTCATGGGAGCCGCTGGCGAAGTAAAGGCTGCAGGGGCTGACGTCCACGTCCCACACCGGGTAGGCGTGGCCCCGGTAGAGCGCCGTGTTGGTGAAGCTGCCCAGGTCCCAGTAGCGGATAGTCGTGTCCTCGGAGCAGGACAGCAGGCCGGAGCTGTCCGTCAGGAAGGCGGTGCGAAACACCGGGCCGCTGTGACCTCGCAGCGTCTTGATCTCGCTGCCGGAGCTGTCTTCCTCATCCACCTGAAGAAGAAGAGTTTCACATTAACATCTCAGTGTTGTGAAAAATCTATGTGAAAATAAATAAATAAACTAAAGTAAAAAAAATATATTTATATATTATATTACATTTTATTTTATAGTATATTTATAGTTTTCCTGCCGTCTTTAAGAGTCTTGTTTGTCCACAAAAAATAAACATTTTTAGAAGTTTATAGAAGATAAAGAAAACAGCAAATACTTGCATTGAAAATTTACAAATATTCTGCCAGTCTCGAATTTGAGGATTTGCTGCTTTTTGTCATTTTATAAATCACTCTCCGGATTTAAACTATTATCTCCACAAAATGTTAAACCATCAGCATGGGTTGTAGAAAATTATGGTGCTTTTTTTCTACATTTTTAACTTTATAACCATAGGCAGAGTTGACAATGTTAAAAAAAAGCCTTAATAATGCATATCACAAATTAGGAAAAACGATGCCAACAAATTAAACGGTATTCGTCCCTTCAGTCTACTCACTTCCTCCTCCAGCACGTCGCAGGCCAGGTGGATGAGCGACACGTCGGCCTGATGCGGTTTGGCCTTTAGCTTTCTGGCACGGAGGCTCCACAGTTTCACCGTGGAGCTGTCGAAGCCGGCGGCCAGCAGCCGGCTGTCGGCTGAAACCTCCGCCGTGTTCAACATCTGCTCCGTGTGGTGGAAGGCGTAGAAGCAGACGGTGGTGAGGGTGGGGGGACCCTCGCGGACTTTCTTAATGCAGTCCTGCAAAGTCTCCAGTGCTGCCTCGCTCTGTGGGATCCCTGCAGGGACCTCCACCCCCTCCCCGCCCTCCGCCCCGTCCACCCCCGCCCAGGAGGAGGTGGAGTTCGGGGTGGCGGTCGCCCCGCCAGCAGCTCCATACAGCTGGTAGTCCGTGCGCCTGGAGGCGGTAACCTCCACCTGCAGGTGCGTGCCGAGGGCCCTGCAGAGGGCGCTGTTGTCCTCGCTCTGCAGGTAACGCAGCAGGTAGCTGTAGGCCGGCTCCGTCAGGTGCACCACGTACTTGTGCTCCAGGAAAGCGCTCAGCTTGGGGTTGGCTGCAACATCCTGAGCGGTGAGAACGTGGCGGAGCTGCTCCACGGTGGCACGCTGCTCGCTGTCCTGAAGGAAGGCGCCGTGGAAACGGCTGTAAAAACCATCTACCGCCCCCTTCAGGCCACAGTGCACCAAGTCCAGGTGGAGGTAGACAAAGAGTGGATAGAGGATGCTGCTCACTTCCTTCGCCCAGGATATTTCTGTTTCTAATTTGTGGGAAATGAAAAGTATTGTAAGGGAAGAATCTAAACAGGACTTCAAAGTGTGATAACACCAAATGCAGAGCGATTTTTCACCAAGCTGGATTCAACTATTAAATGCTTGTTTTCTGAATGGAGTCTGGTTGATGGGTGCTATGCTATGCTAACATTGTAGCTGCTCCATCAACACTCTGGACTACTGTGAGCTACTATCTAGACCTCTGGGGGATCACAGACAGTCTCTGGTTTCTCCACATAGTCTGGTCTGGTCTCGTGACACAAATGTTGCGCCCGTACATTGACTTTGTGTGCAGGAGTGTGAATGTGATACCTGACAGAAAGCAGCGTAGCCTGGAGTACTGGGTCTCGTACTGCTGCGGGTCAGACTGGCACGGTGCAGCCGACACGATGTTGGCACAACCCGACTCTGTCTGCACTGCTTAGAGAACCAGAGAGGAGAAGAAGAGAGAAGGAGGGAAAAAAATAAATAAAAACATCTTTGTCATTCATGTGATGCAAAAGACAAATGTCATCTTCATCATCATCATCATCATCTTCGTCTTTGCAGGTTTGCTCACCCGTGAGACTGGCAGCCATCTCCTCCGCCGACTGGAAGAGCTTGGCTCCTTTCAGGGAGCCATCGGTGTCCACATACTGCCTCCGCTTCAGGTACTGAGCCACAGCATACTGGATCTGCTCAGTGCGAACCCGCTTCATGACCTGGGGGGGGGGGGAGAAAACAGTCACTCACACACCTGAGTCATTTCCAGGGTTCCTACACTTTCCAAGCATTTCAAGGTGCATTTCCATGCTTTTCCAGCACCTTCCAGCTGTGGTAAACTACATATTTGTATCAATCCAATCCTCAGTATTCAGTCTACTTATTATGTCACTTGTTCATCACATTAAATGAAACTAATTCCACTAACAGATCCACAGAAATATAATCAACTATTTTCATCATCAAAAGTCATTTTTCATGCAGAAATGTCCCCAAATATGGAGATCTTATTTTCTGTTATATCATGTCATCGCATAGAACATACATTTCAAGCACTTTATTCTAAATCAAAGTACTTTAAAAACACCACACTATAATTCAAGTGTTTTCAAGGATTTCCAGCACCTGTACCAACCCAGCTTTACGTTGGACACCTGCACCTCTCTCCCTCTCAAACAGCTATTAAATATCACAAACTGTTTGTCAAGACTGTCGTCAGGAAGGCAAAGTGAGTATTTTATGGTGCCATCATTCATCATCTGCAAGAGAGAAACCCTAACCATCCTGTGCATCTTCACCCAGCAAATGTGGCTAACTAATTAGCTTGCAAAGAAGCGAGCTAACGTGTTTAACTAAGGCCGTTAAACGTTTTTTTCGCCGCCTGTTGACAATCTAAACACGCGTGTTGGCGTGATAGCGACGCGGCAGCCTGCAACAACTCGTTGCCGGCCGGTTAATCCGGTCTAAAGAGGCGACTTGGAGGAATGGGGTGTCAAAAAATCCCAGCTAGCCGGCTAACGTAGCTAGGCTAACGGGCCCCGGCTCTGATGAACTTTTAGCGGGATCGATCGGGTTCCGCAGCATCGGCGCCTGTGAAACCGGTACTCACTGCATATCGCGCTGTTTTCCTCCCCGGTGCTCTGTTAACTGTTGTGAGGTCTTTAAATGCAACTCGGTTCCCCCTCCCCACCCCCACGTTGAAACTACGCCGCTGCGTGTCGCTCCATCGTGGTTGTCCGCCTCCTCCCCGAGCCAGCCTCCATCACAATCATGTTAGCTTAGCTTAGCTTAGTTTAGCTTAGCTCGCCAGCTTTTTCATCTCTCTGACGGGTTTAACGGCTATCGGTCATCGACTCGTCGTCCTTGGCTCCCCCCTCATCGTCAAAAGCAAGGGGTGAGCGGTGCGATGCTCTACTACCTATGTCTGGATTTTTCAACCAAACTCCATTGAAAAATTAAAGGCAAAATAAAGCGCCAAAGGACATTTATATATACAAATAATATATATATATATATATATATATATATATATATATATATATATATATATATATATATATATATATATATATATATATATATATGATTTAAAACATATGTATATAGTGTACAATGTACACTGTTTTGTATAATTGAAGTTATTATAAGAATAAATAAATAAAACAAATTTATTAAATAAACGAAAACATTTTATGAATCCGGATAGTTCATTCTTTTTGTGTATAATTAATATAATTGGAAGGAAAAAAAAGTCGTTTTGTGATGGGCGGGACTTTCCGTTGACATGTTGATGACGCATATTTCAAGCGACGGGCCGCGCGCGCAGTTCGGAGAATGTTCTAACGGCGAGGGTTTTTTGTGTCGGTGTTGATATTTAGTTTTTCACGGTTGAACTGTATTTCTCTACTGTACCGAGCAGCACCGGCTTACCGCAGCAGCCATGTTCACCCCCCGCGCCGCCCCGAGCTCTGGCCGCCGGCAGCAGGGCAGGACCACCGGGAGGAAGAGCGTCTCCGGGGCGGCTACCAGCCTGCTGTTCTCCCCGCGGAGGACGCCGCTGTCGGCCAGGTGAGTGAGAAACACTGGACGGTAGCGGCATAACTATATATATTAAATGAGGGGTTAAACATCACAAACGTCTCTAAATAAAGTCAGGGCTGGTACGGTGCTGGAAATCCTTGAAAACACTTACATTTGAGTGTGGTGTTTTCAAGGTTTGAAAAGTGCTTGGATGTGGACTAAAGGTCTTGAAATGTGTGTTGTATGTGATGACATCTATGATAGAACAGAGGAAAGAAGATCTCCATATCTGAGGGACTGAAAACAGCATTTTCTGACATTTCTTTATGAAAAATGACTTTTGATGATGAACAGATGATGAAAATAGTTGGTGATTATATTTCTGTGGATCTGTTAGTGGAATTAGTTTTCCTTTCATTTGTGGTCCTTCTGTAAAAAGCTGTCTCCAAACATCATGTTGGTTGTTTAGAGGACAATAACACCTCATTTAATGTGATGAACAAGTGACATAATAAGTAGACTGAATACTGACCATTGGATTGGTACAAATATGGAGTTTACCACAGCTGGAAGGGGCTGGAAAAGCATGGAAATGCACTTGGAAATGCTTGAAAATGCTTGAATTTGACTTTGGAGAAGGTGTAGGAACCTTGTAAAGTGCATTAGGTTGCAGGTCAGTAACATCCAGCTGAATTTATAACATCTCTCTCACTCCATCAGGTCGACGCCCACCAGAGTCCAGACTCACGCAGCCGCAGATTCAATCAACTTTGATGTGCAGTCCTTCGGCTCGTCGCTTCCCGTCAAAGTGATGGAGGCGCTGACGATGGCCGATGGTAAAGAGAGAGAGAGAGAGAGCCTCGTCTCTGTCGAGGAGATAAGATGTTTTTTAAGTCGTTAAAAGTACCTGTTTGAGTGAACTGCACTGATCTCTGTGTGTGTGTGTGTGTGTGTGTGTTGGTTTGATTCCCCCTCTAGTCGATGACCAGATCTCAGTGAAGGTGAACGAGAGCGGCTGGGCCTGGATGGTGTGTGGGGAGAAACTGATTATCTGGAAGATCTGCCAGACTGCTGTGGCCAAGGTACCGGTCCAGATCCACACGCCTATAAGGTTTCATGCAGATCCCCAGTCGGTTAAAGG
>NC_139917.1:31096228-31108728 GCF_963514095.1 Eutrigla gurnardus
CACGGAAGGTTTATTTATATCACGTTTTATTTTATTATTACCCCAGTGGTTTTATTTATGACCCGTCCCTTTCATCCATGTGTATCTTCACCTCCCAAATCCAGATTAACTCATTTGTAAAAAATAAAAGAACAATGTAAATTATATTTTCCCATACACAACCAACTAAACACCCTTTTGTTGTATTGTGGAGGCAATAAATCTCACACATGGATTTGCAAATTTGTGATTTTGGGCTGTATAAATATGATCCAGTTCCCTGCCCTTTTTTAAGGACGCCAACGAGCGCCTGAGCATTACGTTTATACAGTAAATGATCTGGTTTCCTTTTTATTATTATTAGCATATTTAAGGCTTACATCATGCCATCCAGGAAACGACGTTGCTGTTTCCCCTCTTTGTTGGTTGTTGAAGATGAAGCAGGCTTCAGTTTTGCTTTGTCCTCCTGGTCTCAGAGCGAGGAGGCCCTCCAGAGTACGCGGCTGGCGTTGCCGCGCTCCCCCGGCTGCACCGCCTTCCTCTACAACGAGGAGATGGTGTTCGCCTGCTCCACGGGAACCAGCCGGGGAGGACTACCTGATGAGAAGATCAGCTTCAACTCACCTGGTGAGATAAAGAAACTCTGGCTTCAGCCTCGGCTCCAGAGCATTTTCACAGTCCACGGATTAGTTTGACCATAAATCATAGAATGCAGAGATCTTCTTAAATAATCTTTAAGAGGTCAGTAATTAATATTTTTGTATAATATCGAATTAATCAGTAATAAAAAGCAAAATGCGTGAGTGAGTCACTATGACAAAAATAAATCAATAAAATATTTTTAATAATTAACAATCAGCCCATTTAGAATTCATTTTATCATAAATTACAAGGTATGATTTATATGATTGATGATTTGTGTTTGTGTTTTTATTTATTTTTTATTGTTATTGTAATGAACCCGTGATAGAAATGTTTTAATAATTACACGTGATGAACAAACAGAAAATCATTCTAACCTTCCTCTGTGTCCTTCCTCCCTGTCCTTCCTCTGTGTCCTTCCTCCTAACCTTCCTCCCTGTCCTTCCTCTGTGTCCTTCCTCCCTGTCCTTCCTCTGTGTCCTTCCCCCTGTCCTTCCTCCCTGTCCTTCCTCTGTGTCCTTCCCCCTGTCCTTCCTCCCTGTCCTTCCTCTGTGTCCTTCCCCCTGTCCTTCCTCCCTGTCCTTCCTCTGTGTCCTTCCTCCCTGTCCTTCCTCCGTGTCCTTCCTCCTAACCTTCCTCCCTGTCCTTCCTCCGTGTCCTTCTTCCCTGTCCTTCCTCCCTGTCCTTCCTCTGTGTCCTTCCCCCTGTCCTTCCTCCCTGTCCTTCCTCTGTGTCCTTCCCCCTGTCCTTCCTCCCTGTCCTTCCTCCGTGTCCTTCCTCCTAACCTTCCTCCCTGTCCTTCCTCCGTGTCCTTCTTCCCTGTCCTTCCTCTGTGTCCTTCCACCGTGTCCTTCCTCCTAACCTTCCTCCCTGTCCTTCCTCCGTGTCCTTCTTCCCTGTCCTTCCTCTGTGTCCTTCCTCCCTGTCCTTCCTCCTAACCTTCCTCCCTGTCCTTCCTCCCTGTCCTTCCTCCCTGTCCTTCCTCCTAACCTTCCTCCCTGTCCTTCCTCTGTGTCCTTCCTCCCTGTCCTTCCTCCCTGTCCTTCCTCCTAACCTTCCTCCCTGTCCTTCCTCCCTGTCCTTCCTCCTAACCTTCCTCCCTGTCCTTCCTCTGTGTCCTTCCTCCCTGTCCTTCCTCCCTGTCCTTCCTCCGTGTCCTTCTTCCCTGTCCTTCCTCTGTGTCCTTCCTCCTAACCTTCCTCCCTGTCCTTCCTCCGTGTCCTTCCTCCTAACCTTCCTCCCTGTCCTTCCTCCGTGTCCTTCTTCCCTGTCCTTCCTCTGTGTCCTTCCACCGTGTCCTTCCTCCTAACCTTCCTCCCTGTCCTTCCTCCTAACCTTCCTCCCTGTCCTTCCTCCCTGTCCTTCCTCCCTGTCCTCCCTCCACCCGTCCAGGTGACGGTGTACGTGGCGGAGGCTGCTGCGCCAACCTGCCGGTGTTTTTCTCCCAGAACAGCGGCTTGGTGGCGGTGGTGGCCCGGGAGAGCGCCTCCATCCTGCCGGAGACGATGGAGGACTCGCTGTGCTCCTCGCTGGCCGCGGCTCCAGAGGTAAAAAAAAACAAAAAACACAACACGATAACAGCTGCAGCTAGCTGATAACACATGTATATAAATATAAATAATGTTCTGCCGTTGAAGGTTTCGGCCATGGAGACTCCAACCAGAGCAGAGCCGGTAGCTCAGGAGGACAAAACCAAACTCCTGAAGGCCACCTTCCTGCAGTTCTGCCGGTACGTTCATAAACAAATATCACCTTTTTTAAAGAAACAAAACAATGTTGCTTTTTATTCTTTATTTTACTGAATTAAACATCGTTCAGCATCTGCAGAGGTTTGCTGTTTTTAGTGACCAACATTATGTTTTTAGGGTTAAATCAAGTGCTTAAATAATAATGAAATAATTTCATTGATCAGGTTAAAACCTCAAACATGTCGGTTAAAGCTCAACAAATAAGAGTTGATTTATTTCTGCATCATGTTGATGGAGGTTTTGCATCATTTGGACATCTTTTTAAACAAAAATATATATTGGATACAAGAGTTTAGTCCCTGAGAGACTGTAAATAAAAAGATAATGTTCTTTTTATTATTATTCATAAATAGATATAACATGACCCATATATACAAACAAACAAACATACATGCATAAATGTACAAAATCTTTATAAGTAATCATATTTACCCAATAATAAGTAGTTCATCGTATTGCAGGAAAAGAGTCATGAAATCCTAGAACTAAGATGATGTTCTGTCCTTTTGCCAGTAATGATCTGGTGGGCGCTCAGACGGTCACCGATGAGCTCTTCCCCGCCGACGCTGACGGCGAGGAGGGAGCCGAGCTGGACGGCGTGGTGACCCAGATCAACCTGGACCTGGTGGACGACTACCCGGCCTCCGACCCCCGCTGGGCCGAGTCCGTCCCCGACGGTGAGTCAGAGGGAACGGGGGGCAATTAAATCGAAAAGCTAATATTATAGTGTTTCTTTAAAGGAGACTGCAAGACTCTCATCTTTCTTAAAATGATCCCAAAAAAGGGCAATTATATAGATATTGATGACTGTTTCTGTTGATCCAGAGAGCGCCGGATTTCCTCTCACCTCCCTCATCATCCTCCACCAGCTGGAGGACAAGATGAAGGCCCACGGCTGCTTCATGGACTTCCTGCTGCAGGTACGCACACCTTCACGCTGCTGCTGGTAATGCTGCTCCATACCGATCGAGTTGTCGGACCAAATAGTCGAGATATTGAAGATATTTTATTTATTGCACCAGAAACTAATCAGTATATTTCACTTTAACATTTTGGCCAATGATTTTTGGTGTGTTATGCTAGTAGCAGCTAGCGTAGCGTGCAGCCTGAGATGAGCAGTGGGATATTGCGATCTAATCGGCTCAATACACACGTTTCACTCCCCAAAACCTGGAAACACACACATGCTATTAACCGATTTCCTCCGTCATCAGGTGGGTCTGCTCGACCGCCTTGGCCAGGTGACGGTGCGGTCGTCTCCCATGGCAACGCGCCTGCTGCTGTGCGAACACGCCGAGAAGCTCCAGGCCGCCATGGTGCTGAAGAACCACCACACCAAACACGCCGAGCTGGTGAACCGGGCCGTCGGCGTGGCGCTGCAGAGGAACAACGCCGCCGTGCCGCCGAGCCTCACCGCCGCCGACGTCTTCTTCAGAGAGGTTTGCGTCCCGACGGCGTTCTGCAGTGACGATCCGCGGCGTGGTGCAGAGAGAGAGACGAAGGTGAAGATAAACGTTTTGCTTCTTCGCAGGTGTCTCAGATCTCCTCGGTGTTCGACTGCCTGCTGGACGAGGAGGAGCGGAGTCTGAAGGAGAACCCGGTGGACTCGGTGCAGTGGGCCGAAGTGGTTCTCACCGTCAACAGCATCATCAAGGTAAAACCGCATCCTGACAGGAAGCGTTACGTCCGCCGCCAAAGAGGGGAACAATAAATACAAAAAAAAAGTATTCGTACTCGCCAAACATCCACCAGTTCACCGTTATGGAGGGAATTATCCTGGAAAATCTTAAATGTTTGGATCATCAATGGTTTCGAGTTGTTTGGTACTTAATCTATAATTACTCTGAAGAAAGTGTGAAGGGAAGCGGGAGAGATTAATGAAAATCAGGCGACAACATCCAGGTCTAAATAATGTGCCTAAACCTGTCATTCTCTCTGCTGGCCACCAGGGGGCGACTCCTCTCTGCTTGTATAGAAGTCTATGAGAAAATGGTCCTACTTCTCTCTGCTGGCCACCAGGGGGCGACTCCTCTCTGGTTGTATAGAAGTCTATGAGAAAATGGTCCTACTTCTCCCTGCTGGCCACCAGGGGGCGACTCCTCTCTGGTTGTATAGAAGTCTATGAGAAAATGGTCCTACTTCTCTCTGCTGGCCACCAGGGGGCGACTCCTCTCTGGTTGTATAGAAGTCTATGAGAAAATGGTCCTACTTCTCTCTTGATGTATTATCTCAGTAAACATTGTAAACATGAGTTTATGGTCTCAATCTCTAGTTTCAAGTCTTCTTCAATCCAGCATGATGTTCATTTAGTACATTATGGTCCATTTAGAGTCCACCAGACCAGAAAGCAGGGGATGCTTTAGGATCCTTCTTGACAGGTTGCTACCATGGCGTTGCCCTATTACATTGGTTTTTCAGTTTATGGAAGTTTATTGCAACATTTTGGTCACCTAAAAATGTGTTATTCAACTGTACTGAACTCCACCCTCTCGTCTCACTTAAAAAAAAACAGTTTTAGTTGTTTGTCAGTTCTTTGTTGTAACTGTGTGTGTGTGTGTGTGTGTGTGTGTGTGTGTGTGTGTGTGTGTGTGTGTGTGTGTGTGTGTGTGTGTGTGTGTGTGTGTGTGTGTGTGTGTGTGTGTGTGTAGGACGTGCTGCAGGCTGCTGGTCAGTACAGGGAGACGAAGGCCTTCATGTATAGAGCTTCTGAAAACGCCGCTGCAGAGCCGGAGTACATCCCATGGACGGGTAAATATTCTAATTATTTATTCTCCCACTGACTGATGTTATTGTGAAAACTGCCCCAAATTATTATCATTGTTTGTTTTTAGCTCTGAATAACATGAACAAAGATGAACTGCTTGTTGGTTGTTGTTACCTCACCACGGTCCCGTTCTCGTGAATGCAGGTTTTTTTTTTAATTAATTATAGACATGCTGTGGAACTAAAGTTATCTTTATAGTATAACAACAACAAAAGTTTTCAAACTCCACAGCTACCTTTTTTATGGCATATTGAATTTCTGCACCAAACATTGTAATAACACTAAATAAAATAAGCATAAAAGCATTGCATCATATCACGGGGGCACAATTTAGCCTTTCAGGCCTGCTTTAAAAGAGTCCGGGCTCTGGACACTCTATCATGACTGGAAGTAAGCTGTATTTGTTTATTTTATTTATTTATTTATTTTTTCCTGCAGCGTCTGGCGGCGTCGGCGGCGTTCGCACCGTCATCTCCCGCCAGCACGAGATCATCCTGCGCTCCGTGTACCCGCACGCCGACTCGGAGCTTCGCAGTGCCCTTTGTGAGCAGCTGGTGGCGCTGTTGGATATCTACCTGGGCGGCTACGTGGCCCAGCTGACCTCGCTGCAGCAGCAGAGGCCCCCGGGGGCCCAGCAGGAGCGCTACAACAGCCTGGAGATGGAGTACAGCCAACGGCGGTCCGAGCTGCTGGCCCCGCTGTGTGAGTTTATCTGCACCGAGATGGACAATAACATCTCATTTAATGTGATGAACAAGTGACATAATAAGTAGACTGAATACTGACCATTGGATTGATACAAATATGGAGTTTACCACAGCTGGAAGGGGCTGGAAAAGCATGGAAATGCACCTTGAAATGCTTGAAAAGTGCTTGAATTTGACTTTGGAGACGGTGTAGGAACGCTGTGTTGGAATATTTAAATCACGGGGTTTCTAGCTGCTAATGGGGTTAACAGTGTTATAAGCTGCTGCTGTGTCTGATGAGCCGTCATGTGTTGCAGTGGAGCTCGGTCAGTACCAGTGGGTGGCAGCGCTCGCCGAGAAGTACTGCGACTTCGACATCTTGGTCCAGATGTGCGAGCAGACCGACAACCAGAACCGCCTGCAGCACTACATGGCCAAGTTCGCAGACCAGGTACACGGAAAAGAACCAGGGACTGAATGCACATGTGACACTCTGTATGAACATTTTACTGGAGCAAAAGAAACTCTACTCACTCTACCAACCTCCTCTTTGTCGCAGAACTTCGCCGACTTCCTGTTCCGCTGGTACATGGAGAAGGGGAAGAGGGGGAAGCTGCTGTCACAGCCGGCCGCTCAGCACCAGCAGCTCGCCAGCTTCCTGCAGTCGCACCAGCACCTGAGCTGGCTGCACCACATCCACGTCCACGACTACTGCAGCGTACGACACACACACACACACACACACACACAGGCATGCACACACACACACACACACACACATCCTGGCTGGAAGGTGCTGGAAAAGCATGGAAATGCACCTTGAAATGCTTTGAAAAGTGCTTGAATTTGACTTTGGAAAAGGTGTAGGAACCCTGATTAATGTTCCCTTTGTAACCAGGATCTAATAAGTTTGCTTTGACAGACAGCTGCTCCACCTGGTGGCGGCTCAAGGGGATCTGAATAAGGACTAATAACGGGTGTGTTGTGTGTCTGCAGGCCAACAGGACGCTCTACAGCCAGGCCAACGCCGAGACGCGGTACTTTGTGAAGAAGAAGACGCTGCTGGCGCTCAGCAAGCTGACGGTGCTCGCCTCCAACCTGCCGGAGGACGAACTCAACAAACAAGTCGACGGTAAGAAGAACTCATCTTTAATCACGTTGCTTGACAACAAAGATCTGGAAACTGAAAAACAAGACTTTTAACAGATTTTCTTTCCGATGAAAACATCAGCTGAATGCCTTTTATTGTATAAACTGTTAATATTACAAAATGCATGGAAAACTGTTTGGTAACAATTGCTTCTTCCGTCCACTAGATGGTGCTGAACATCAGTAAAATCAGCAGGATTGGATGATGTAGACTTTATTAAACATAAAGTTCAGTTTGTCAGGTGCATGAAGCACCATTTATGGTTTTTATATGTTGATTAGAAAAAAAAATTCTGAAAAAAGTTATAAAATCGCAATATATGCTATCACGATACACTGCGTATCACAAAATGCTTAAAAATTGGATAAGGTTGTTTTGTGATTTTAATGGGGCCGTTACACGACAACGTTGTCAACATGATACGCAAACGTATTTTGCGGGGTGATGTCATCATTTATCCGTCCAATCAGACATTGTGGAGCAGGAGCGCTTCCTGCTGCATCAGGAGACGCTGCCCCGACAACTGCTGGAGGAGAAGCAGCAGAACCCCGACACCATGCCTCTGCTCAGCGCTTACAACCTCATACAGGTGAAAACACACACACACACACACGCACACACACACACACACACACACACACACACACACACACACACGATGTGGCCTGTTGGATGTTAAAAAGTTGAGCCTGAAACTCACACAAGACCGAGGTCTTAACTTTCAGCCCATCAGTGACCGCCTGTATACTTGGGCTCCGCCCTCTGAGCTGTCAATCACAACAGAGCCAAGAATGTTATTACGCCTGGAAAAGTAGTTCCTTACAAGAACTGTGTGTTTCACTAGAATTTGAGCTAAATTTTAATGACGTGGTGAGTTTTAACAAAGGAGAGAAGTCAGAATTAGAGAAGTCAGAATCAGACCGTTCCTTTAACATGCTGACGGTAAGTTCTCTCCTCAGCTGTACATCTGTGATGACAACAGACGAGCCAACGAGTACGACTTCAAGAAGGCTCTGGATCTGCTAGAGTACATCGACGAGGTAACCGTCCGTCTCCATGGTGTGTTTGAAGAGGTTCCACTGGTGTGTTTGAGGAGGTTCCACTAGTGTGTTTGAGGAGGTTCCACTGGTGTGTTTGAGTGGTGTGTTTGAGGAGGTTCCATGGTGTGTTTGAGGAGGTTCCACTAGTGTGTTTGAGGAGGTTCCACTGGTGTGTTTGAGGAGGTTCCACTAGTGTGTTTGAGGAGGTTCCACTGCTGTGTTTGAGGAGGTTCCACTGCTGTGTTTGAGGAGGTTCCACTGGTGTGTTTGAGGAGGTTTCACTGGTGTGTTTGAGGAGGTTCCACTGGTGTGTTTGAGGAGGTTCCACTGGTGTGTTTGAGTGGTGTGTTTGAGGAGGTTCCACTGGTGTGTTTGAGTGGTGTGTTTGAGGAGGTTCCACTGGTGTGTTTGAGTGGTGTGTTTGAGGAGGTTCCACTGGTGTGTTTGAGGAGGTTCCACTGGTGTGTTTGAGTGGTGTGTTTGAGGAGGTTCCACTGGTGTGTTTGAGGAGGTTCCACTGGTGTGTTTGAGGAGGTTCCACTGGTGTGTTTGAGGAGGTTCCACTAGTGTGTTTGAGGTTAAAAGTCAACTTCCACTGATTTTCACGTTGCAGGAAGAAGCCGACGACATCGAGGCACTCAAGTGTGAGATCTTCGGCAAAGCGCTCCGGAGAGACGAGTAAGATCAGACTTCTTTTCATTTTTTTGTTGGTTTATCTCGTCGTTCTAATTTAGGAGAATGAAGATTTGATTTGATGTCGATGTTGCGGATGGTATTTTTTTATAAAACCCTGTGCGTGATGTCATTGATGAACGTAAACGTTGATGTAAGAAGAGCAGAAGTTAAAAAGAAACACTGATTTCATAACGTTTGACTCCCAGCTGGTCTTCGGCCGACGGCACCGACGACCCTCTTGAAGCCGCCAAGGACAGCATCTTTGTGAAGATCCTCCTCAAACTCATCCAGGAAGGTGAGAACAACCTTCACCAAACAAACCACTTATTCTTAAGAAGAGTTAAAATATGAAGTCATGTCACCTTGACTTTTCTTTCAGGGTCTAGAAGATGTTTTTATGATTCAATCTATTTTTACAAATTACTGTTTGGGGTCCAGATTTTCCAGCTCTTCCTCGTCAAACATAATGAAGTATTAGTCATATGACACATAGAATGTGTCATTAATTATACATGGCACTATAGGCTGCACTACACGTTATTATTATTATTATTGCTTTAATAAGGAACAACGTTGAAGACCTCTGATTTAGAGCCCTGGCAGAACCCATAGTATGGTATGATAGTATTATCTATATTTTAATGTAATATTTAAATCTTGTCCTTGCCAGGCGTTTCTCTGCAGACGTACCTGCCGGACGTCAAAGAGCTGCTGGATCTGGACGAGCTGAGCGGTTTGAAATCGAAGCCGTGTTTTGAGTTCGTCCTCCGAGCGAATTATGAACATTACCTGGAAGCCCAGATGTGACGGCTGATCCCGTAAAGCTTTCTTTTGCTCTGCCAATAGTTTGTTTTGAACTTTTCTAAATAAAACGTGTAATTTTCTGTAGCTCGACTGCATTTGTTGTTTGTTTTTTTAAACGGAAACACAATATATTATGGTTTTATAGATATTGATGGAAATGTGTTTTTCAAAGCCACACAAAGATTTTATCTGGAAAGAAAACTTCCAGGTGGCAGGAAGGGGATTTCACCGGTTGCTCCCATTTCCTCCCACTTTTTAAATTACAAATGAATAAATAAAATAATAATAATAATAAAAAGTATTATAATAATAATTAAGTAATGATTTTTAAATTGATAGGTGCAAAAAAGCACCTAAAAAGCACAATTTGGAGGTACTTGTACTTTACTTGAGTATTTCCATTTTCTGCTACTTTAAACTCCTACTTCACTACAGATTCAGATAAAAAAATACTAAACATCCTCCGTTTGTACTCTGTTTACATTCTGCTCTCTCAGTTGGCTTCTTGCCGTCTGACATCGGAGCCTTCAGACCTAGAAAGCACCAGAAACCTGATCCTGTAGACCCCCTGAGCCCGTTACTTAGGACTTCCCCCCGTTTGGTGACAAGATGTTTGG
Organism: Eutrigla gurnardus; assembly: GCF_963514095.1. Lineage (NCBI taxonomy): Eukaryota > Metazoa > Chordata > Actinopteri > Perciformes > Triglidae > Eutrigla > Eutrigla gurnardus. Next base: position 31,106,334 of record NC_139917.1, read on the forward strand.
TTATAATTAGAGTCCGGCCGGCTGGCTGGCTGTCGCCGTGACGACGATCCACTCTCACGGCTGCAGACCGGCCATCGGGGTCCAGCTCGCCTGTAAAGAGTGGAAGTAGGTGAGATTAAGGACATCGGCTCCACGTCACTGCTCTGCTCTTCACTGGAGAGAGAAACCTTTTAAAAGTTATTATTTAATCACCAAATAATCACTTTAACATCACGTTGCTCTGCAGAAAGTCTTATTTAAAGGATTAAAACAACGTAGAAATGTAGAGACATTTATCTCCGAATCTGGTCAAGACAAAGAGGTTTGCCTGAATAAATAAAACAAATGGGTGCTATATGGTCTCTAATGGGTGCTATATGGTCTCTAATGGGTGCTATATGGTCTCTAAGGGTGCTATATGGTCTCTAATGGGTGCTATATGGTCTCTAAGGGTGCTATATGGTCTCTAATGGGTGCTATATGGTCTCTAAGGGTGCTATATGGTCTCTAAGGGTGCTATATGGTCTCTAATGGGTGCTATATGGTCTCTAATGGGTGCTATATGGTCTCTAATGGGTGCTATATGGTCTCTAATGGGTGCTATATGGTCTCTAAGTGTGCTATATGGTCTCTAATGGGTGCTATATGGTCTCTAAGGGTACTATATGGTCTCTAATGGGTGCTATATGGTTTCTAATGGGTGCTATATGGTCTCTAATGGGTGCTATATGGTCTCTAAGGGTGCTCTATGGTCTCTAGTGGGTGCTATATGGTCTCTAATGGGTGCTATATGGTCTCTAATTTTTTTTAATTCTAGCTCGCTCTTGCAAAATAAGAAGAGTCAGAAAATGTTTGTGTTGCTGGGAGATGTAATGTCTGAAAGCTGGAAGACATTTTTTGTCACTAAATGGTTGCATCACATTTTTCTTCCGGATGAACGACGGCCGTCTCCCGCCACAGTTCAAAGGTCATCTTCGTTTAAACTCGCCCTGCTGCCCCGTGAGTCCCAACGCTCCCCACGCTCCAGTTTTGTCACTCAGCTTCACACTTTCTTTATCTATTTTTCATCCGTCCACTTCAGCTGACTTTACTGCTGACATTTCAACGACGTCTGCTTTAAGCTCGACCCCTTCTAGTTCAGATCACCAGTTTAACTCAGGCCTTGTTAGACTCCAACTTCACAGTTCTTCTGTTCTGTCTGTGTTTGGACTCGAGTCGATTTGATTGACAGAGAAATAACTGCAGACTATTTTGATAATGTCAGAGAGGACTGTTTTCAAGCTGAAATGCTTTTTTCTCCCTTTTAGATCACATTAAACTGGATATATTTGTGATTTGGACTAAACAAGGCATTTAAAGACACTGCGTGCACTTTTGACATTTTCTGACATTTTATCATTCAAACGATTAATTGAATTTCTAGTTGGGGGAAAACGGATGATTAATTGACAATAAAAATAATTGTTTTCACAGAAATATTATTTATTTTTATTTTAAGTTGTGGATCATGTGTGCTTTTATCTCCTAGTTATTTATTTAAAGAAACAGGTTTTGAATGAGAGTGTGTGTAGGCCTACTTTCTGTCGACTGTGTAGTAGTAGTAGTAGAAGTAGTAGTAGTAGTAGCAGCAGTAGTAGTAGTAGAAGTAGTAGTAGTAGTAGTAGTAGCAGTAGTAGTAGTAGTAGTAGCAGCAGTAGTAGTAGTAGTAGTAGAAGTAGTAGTAGTAGTAGTAGCAGTAGTAGTAGTAGCAGTAGTAGTAGTAGTAGTAGTAGAAGTAGTAGTAGTAGTAGTAGCAGTAGTAGCAGTAGTAGTAGTAGTAGTAGTAGCAGTAGTAGTAGTAGTAGTAGCAGTAGTAGAAGTAGTAGTAGTAGTAGTAGCAGTAGTAGTAGTAGTAGTAGCAGTAGTAGAAGTAGTAGTAGCAGTAGTAGTAGTAGTAGAAGTAGTAGTAGTAGTAGTAGAAGTAGTAGTAGTAGAAGTAGTAGTAGTAGTAGTAGTAGTAGTAGAAGTAGTAGTAGTAGTAGTAGTAGTAGTAGCAGCAGTAGTAGTAGTAGTAGTAGTAGTAGTAGAAGTAGTAGTAGTAGTAGTAGTAGTAGTAGTAGTAGTAGTAGAAGTAGTAGTAGTAGTAGTAGTAGTAGTAGTAGTAGTAGTAGTAGAAGTAGTAGTAGTAGTAGTAGTAGTAGTAGCAGCAGTAGTAGTAGTAGTAGTAGTAGTAGTAGAAGTAGTAGTAGTAGTAGTAGTAGTAGTAGTAGTAGTAGTAGTAGTAGAAGTAGTAGTAGTAGTAGCAGTAGCAGTAGTAGTAGTAGTAGTAGTAGTAGTAGTAGTAGTAGTAAACTATTATTTCTCGCGCCAGTAACGGTCTGTGAGTCGGTCTGGTCTCGCTCCATACACGGGCTCGAGCGCTCCGCGGCAGACTCGC
>NC_139917.1:31116228-31138728 GCF_963514095.1 Eutrigla gurnardus
GCATTATATTATACTTATTGACACGTATACTGTGACACCACCAACAGTTTGCACCAATTAGTAGAGTATAGAAATAGTTCCTGTTTTACTCTGAAAGTCTACGCCGGAACTTGCTAGCTACACGTCAGCTAGCTTGTAGCTCGGCGGTGTGTGTTTGCTGTTGGTCGGGGAGAAGCGGAGCGATGTCAGGCGTCTGTCCGCGGGTCTGAAGGGGCAGACGGGGTTTTCTGGACCTGGCCTCCTCTAGAATCAGGTCTGGTGAGTAAAATAATATCTGGCTTTTATATCCAGACCGTTACTCTCAAATGTACGAAGTCCACGAAAAAACCTCACCGTGTTTACAACCGGTGGCTCAGCGGTGCAGGTTAACGTCTGCGACGGCTGTTTTTCCACTCGACAGCTCTCATTTTTTATTTATTTTATTCAAAACTCACATTGACACGTTTAATGGAGGTTCAAGCACATTAAATAATCCACTGCATTGCTTTTCTCTGCGGCGTTTTTTAAACGCTTTAAATTCTGGGAAAAATACGATGTTTTGGGGTGTGACTTGGCCTTCAAAATAAGAGATTTTCAGGGAAATACATGCACCAATAAATTAGCAATAATGAAACTGTTGACACCAAATATTGTGCCGGTTTCGTCCTTGGATCAGATGTAGCTCAGCTCCGATGAATTAATTATTAATGTGGTTTATTTTAACTAATAGATCCCATGTATTTGAATGTGTGTGTGTGTGTGTGTGTGTGTGTGTGTGTGTGTGTGTGTGTGTGTGTGTGTGTAGGCGGAAGGACTCCTGCCAGAAATAGGTCTGTTATTGGTGGTGTAGTATGAGTACTGACAGTAGTAGTTGTAGTAGTACAGTAAGACTATAAGCAGCCTCAATCCTCTGCTCTGAGGGTAATCTGTTGTGGAGGGGGGGGTTGGAGGTGGGCGGGGCTTACAGGTAGACCGCACCTGGTTATGATCAGGCGATCCCCTCAGAAAACCTACAGAATGATTCATTTGGTAGAAAATGATTTGAAATTATTTAAATTAAATTATTTTAAATGTCACAAATGCTTCTGTCTAAAGTTGATCCTTTCTACAGAATATGATGCTATAATACTAAAACCCTATGTATACCCTTTCACCATTATTTGGGGGGGCTTGTAAACGCTTTAGAGCAGGTGTGTCAAACTGATCCAGTAAAGGGCTGCTGTGGCTGCAGGTTTTCGTTCCAACCAAGCAAGAACACACCTGATCCAACCAATCAAGGTGTGAAGGCCAATCAGGTCGGTGAATAAGTCGAGTCAGGTGTGTTCTTGCTTGGTTGGAACGAAAACCTGCAGCCACAGCGGCCCTTTACTGGATCAGTTTGACACACCTGTTTTAGATAGATCCAGCCCCCCTGAAATAGGCCTAACAACGTCACTGAGTGGTCGAATGTAACTAAGTACATTTTATGAAAGCACTTTGAATGAGCTGACTCTCTCCACGCTGACAGGAATCCAACGAGAATCATGGTGACCAAGAAAATCCGGACGGAGTACATGAAGAAGTTCAGGGATCCCAAATGGGAGACGTTTTCCAAATGTTACGAGGACTCTCTGAAGTACCGCCTGACCCGGCGGGTGATGGAGCATTCCCACAAGCCCTGGTTCTGGGAGGGCTGGGACGGGGGCTCCGACTCCAGCGGCTGGTCCACGCCGAGGCTGACCAGGAACAAGATCGCCCCCCTGTCCCTCCCGCCGCCGTCGTCCTCCGAGGGGAAGCAGAGTTCGCCCAGCCCGGCACCCAAACCTCCTTCTGAGGACGGGCAGCCGGAGGCGGGAGGGGGAGGAGAACCAGTGGGGGACGCCACACCGACCTCAGGTGAGGAGACCGTTACCGACACCCATCACGGGAATAACCCATCAATATGTTATAACGAAATATTTGTATACTTTTTTTTGCTTCCTGTGCGAGTGGCGCTCTGACAGGAAAAAAGGGGCCAGAGGCTGGTTTAACCTCAGGAGACACTGATACTAAAAATATTTGGACTGAGCTGAGATAGAGAAAGGCCTCGTGTGTCTCGTTTCCATAGCAACCTGGTCACCTGAAAACGAGCATTTTATCATGTTTGTGCTGCTGGCACCACAACTCAAACATCTGGTCACAGTAATAATATAATAATAATAATATATTATTATTATATATAATATTATATATAAAAGTCACTTTTTAGACAAAAGGATTTTAAAATCTGCATCCGATTCAATCGATCCGATTATTTTCGTGCAAATGTCGGAGGCTTCTTCTTTCACACGTAAGAGAGTTGGATGAGTATATATTCAGACGGCGTTGGTCGGACTCCAATCATCAGCATCACATGATGAAAGTTCAATGTTTCTTTCCGTCTCTTTGACTCTTAAGTTGCAGCACTTCCTGTCGTGGAAAACGGCGTGAGCGAAGCTCTGAACGCCGGCGGTGTCTCCGAGGACACGGAGACGGACAACGGCCCCGCCGCCACGACGACGTCCTCCGACGGGGAGCCCGACCCGCCGCCGAAGCGACGCCCTCGTCGCCGCCGCACCCCCCGGTCCGAGCCGGGACACCTGGAGGACGGTTCCCACGACGATAAACCGCCCGCCGTCTGCAAACCGCCGAGAGCAAAGAGCCAACCGCCGATCGGCGCCAAGGAGAAGGAGAACCGGAGGCCGCCGCCGCCGCCGCCGTCCAGCCGCCTGGACTGGACCGAGAGACAGACGGAGGTCAGGAGGTCGCCGAACGACGTGAGAGTCTCCGTTTAAAACACAGAGTTACATGAAAGTGAACATTTATAGATAAAAGATCCAGATTGTTGGTTACTGACTTGTAGCTGCAGATGAAGTACTTTTACTCATCATAAAGTACCACATACAGGGTTCGTACGGGGGCGGCGTGTTTTCAAGGTATGAACAGTGCTTGAATGCTTTGGAAAAGGTAGGAACCCTGCACGTAGTAAAAGTACTCCTCTACGAGTATCAAGTCCTGCAGGATCCCATCGTGTGATATTAGATTATTGTGAGGACGCATCATTAACGGGTCAGACTTCTTTTTATATCAGAGTTGTTTTATCAATACCAATTCATCTATAATTCTAGGAAAGGTCAGTCTGGACTAGAAGAAGCCCGGTCCTGGTCCCGGTCCTCAGGACACCAGAGACCTGAAGCCGTGTCACCAGAAACCCTGCACACATGAATAATAAAAACTCTCCTCTCTCTCTGGTTTCTCCTCGTTAGAACAACGCGTCCGACGCCGCTCAGCCCCGGCGGCGGGACTCGGACAAGCGGGGCTCGAACCCGGAGCGGCGGCGGGCTCGATCCGCCGACCTGGAGAAGACCAGGCCTCGCTCGCAGCTGACGGTGGCCGACGACCGCTGGATGACGGAGTACATGCGCTGCTTCTCCGCCCGGCTGAGGTAGAGAGAGAGACGGGGGAGAGAGAGACGGGGGAGAGAGACGGGGGAGGGAGAGACGGGGGGGAGCCAAACCCAGAACCATGTGGTCTCGTTGAATTAGTCCACGTTTATATCGTCCTTTATAGAGACTTTGTTATTGAACGTGATCCACATTAAATACCAGGAGCAGCTCAGACATGATAATAAATAATCCCCTCATAGTATTTTATTCTGAAAATATCGTTGATTTAATCCTGATTTAAAAAAAACATCTTTTTGATAGAAAAATCTGATTTTAAACAATATTTTATTTCCCTTCAAACACACTCATATGTACGACGGCGTGTTCGGGCCACTGTAGGAAAACAAACAAACAACGGAGCCGAGAGAGAGAGGGGCAATATTCAGAGAAAAAAGGGGCAAATTAGCCGACGTCAACAAGTTGCTTGAGGTCTTGAGGATTTGCAACTTCTTCTCTGAATATTGCCCCTCTCTCTCGGCTCCGTTGTTTTTGTTTCTACAGTGGCCCTAATGTGCCGTCGTCTTATGGGATTGTTTGCAGTATTTTACTCTTGTTGGGTTTAATATTTAATATTTAATATTTTATTCCCTGCTCATCACGTGTGACTCGGGTTCGATGCGACCTGGCTCCAAATCTGAATGTCTGAAAAACAAAGAAAATACAAAGTCATTTGAAATGTTCTTCAGGTTTTGACGGACTACTTTTTGTTCTGTGTTGCCGTAGAAACGGTTTGATAATGACGGACAGCGGAGAGAATTAAACTCTTTTTTCTTTCTTTTTTTAAATATTCCGTCAGGGTTACTTATTTGAATGTATTTTAATGTATTGTTGTGAGCGTGAAAGCTTTTATTTGTTTTAGTTGTTTTCAGTTCTGACGTTCACAAACAGGCAGCTGTGTGCGTTTACAGCAGAAAACGGACCAAACGGGACTATTTTTGATATTTGACTCAATTTTAGATTAAAATAAACACAATATTTATCAAAGAAGATTAGTATTTAAAAGTATTTTCTGAGTAGAAACTATATTGAATACTATTAAATATTATTAATAACCTAAGCTTCTGATTTACATCGTTTTAATGAGGAATAATCTAACATGGAGCTCGTTAAAAAAAGTTCTCTCAGTTCATCCGAAGGACCAATTTATCAAAAACCGAAACCCAATAAACGATCTTTATTCCTGGAATAAAGACTAACAACATAAAGAATAATAGATTATGATGAAACACAAACATTAATATTCAGAGTTTAAAATGTGATGTTTTTAACGAGTGTGTAATTGTTTAAAGCCTTCATCGACCGACTGAACCAATCACAAGACGAGATCCGCCCATGTGACGTACACGTTTCACGGTTTTGATAAAAAATTTAATAAAACATTTAAAAATATGTATTTAAATAGACGTTTATTACGGTAAATAAATAATTAATGTTTAGTTTGAATGGAGCTACATTCATAATCACTCCAAATGACAGAAAAATCTATTATTGTTCATTATTAAGTAAAAAAAAAAAAAACACGGGATTAAAAACACATTTACATCCGAAATATTAGACATTTTATTTGATTTTAACATATTTTTCCCGTTGAATCGTCGTCATGAATCAAAGTTTGAGTTTGAAAGTTTTTATCTTTTTCCACTTGTTTTCTGACTGTTTTCTCCGACTGATTTCTGTTCAACGTGACTCACGATTGTAAATGACCGTGACTCAAACCGAGGGCTAAAGTTCACGTTTCCTACGTCACGGCTGCATTTCTGCGACTTTTAACACTGAATGCATTTAAAATTCACAGAGAATGTTTATCGTCAACTCGTCACTCTGAATGTGCAGAATCTATTTATTTCTATTTTTATGTATAATTACGTTTGTGTCCAGTCTCAAACACGCATGAATATGATTTGACTTCACATTTTCTCACTTTATCAAAAACAGAAATCAAGATTCCTCACTGAAAATTGGCCATTTTAGCGATAAATTTCAGGATGTGAATGAAAAAAAACCACTCGCACAATAAAAAAATAAATGTTTTGCCTCGACAAGAAGAAAGCTAACAATTGAATATTTGAAAGAACACTTAAGGACCAAAAATATTAAAAATAATCATAAAACTGGCCACAAAATCAGAAAAACTGGGGAATTTGTAAAAAAAACAAAAAACAATATATATTATATATATATTTTAAATATTTTAAATAATTTAAATATATTTAAAAACATTTTTAAATATATATACATTTTTAAATATTAAAAATACATTTAATTATTTTAAATTTAACTGTTTTTATTGATTTCACCTTCAAAGTTCTGTTTCCCATCTGGAAGGATAAGGACATGAAATATAATTTAATCTAAATGGAAACTAAAGTATAATGGAAAGTAAAGTATAAAGTTAGTGTACGTCTTCGTGTCTCTTTTACGTGGAAATACTGTTTACAGCTTCCTGCATCATTTTTAAAAACACAAAGTTCAGCCAGGCATCTTGTGAAACTTTGGCAGCTCAACTAGGAATTAAACGTAATAAATTAAAAGTTGTGTTTGAACGACGCAAGTCAAATTAATCTGTTTTGTGATCGCAGCGCGAAGAAGTCATTCAAATCTAGTTTGAAGAGATTTCAGCACTTAGAAGCAACTTCGTACCTCAAAACGGACTCGGAATAAAAAAATGAAAAAACATTTGTGAAAAGTTAAACTCATATATATATATATATATATATATATATGAGTTTAACTTTTATATATATATATATATATATATATAAATATATATATATATATACAAATTTTTTAAATCGGATAATTACTTTGGGTTCGTAAACGTCCGAAGTTTCTTTACGATCGACTTGAAGCCGACGTGAAACGATTCAGTGTTCGTTTTTCTTTGTTTCGCTACACGACGAGTTGATTTCAGACAATCACAAGAAAATCTCATGTTGTAACTTAAAAAACAGGCACTAAAATATAATGTGTGTGTCTGAGTGTGTGTGTGTGATGCACTGTTGGAGAAGTGACTTCTGTTTGCTTGCTGTATCTCTAAAAAGCTTCAAGTTAGGGTGGTTTATTATTATAATTATTATACGTTTTGAGTATCAAATCATTTTATCTCCAACCACGTTTACATTTTTTGGTCACTGTATTTGAAAACATGCACACTATATATATTTTCATCCACTTTGCTGTGAATAAATCATGTTTGAATAAAATCTGATTTGAATAGTTTGTATTTGTGCGATGTATTTGAATATGGAATAAAATCAGCAGCTGAATCATTTCACCAAATTTTGTGATTAAAAAAAAAGGATGTTTAAAAATCAATGTAAAATGTATTCAGATATTTTCTGCAAGTTAAGTACAAATGTTTGTGTAGAAATGTTGCATGTACAAAAAAAAAGAAAAAAGTATTGGCATCAAAATATACTTTTAAATAAATATAATGGGAGTTGGCTCCAATTGTAAATGACTAATGTTGATGTACAAGTACCTGAAAACTGTACTCCAGTAGAGTATTTGTGAAGTCAGTCACCTGGGTTGACTGACTTTTTTTCTGGAAGGAATGACGATGCATTCAGGGGGTTCACTGGGAAATCAGAGATTTAAGGGTTGCACAAAGCAGCGGTCCGACCTGCTCGACCTGCTGCTCTGAAGCCTTAAAGCCTCTAATCCAATCAGAGAGGCCGTACAGGCCGATGTGATCCACCTGGATACGGAGGCCCGGTGGGGACATTCAGCTAGAACATTGGCTTTTCCTCAAAATAAATAAATAAAGACATTTCTTAAAAAAAAAAAAAAAAAAGGTTTAAATTTTGTAAATATATATTTGGTGGTTACACTAATAAATTTATAAATTATAAAAAATGTTTTTTACAGCAGCTCTTTGGTCTTAAAAAACAACAAAAAACATTTCAATTAAAATGTTTGTAGATTTTATTTACAGCATTACAAACTTTTCAAATCCAAACTGGAACAAAATGCTGTAATTTCATAACCGATGTGTCGGTTCAAACATGTTTTCAGTATTAGAAAAAAAGAAAACTGTACAAATTCTCAACAAAAATGAGAATAAAATAATAAAATCCATTGAAAAACATCTTGGTTTTTGTAAAAAGAAGAGAAAAAAAAGGGACTGTGATCAGGAGGGGAGTCCGGCGGCGAGGATGCTTCCCAGCAGCGTTCGATCCTTCAGAGCGTTCTCGACGTCTTTCTCCTCGATCTTCAGAAACACCTGCAGCCACAAACATTTCATCACGGTTATACGAGTGACATCACATCCATAAGTTACACCTGGAGCTTTCAAGAAACAATCAATAAAATCAGAGCTTTTTCGACTTTACATTCCCACACAGTAACTCAACTGTGCTGCATTCACATGCCGTTGGAATAAATCGGAAAAACGAGCTCCCAACCTCGGGAAATGATTTGCTCTGTGATGGGTTTACCTTAGTGAGACGAGCCTCTTTGGCTTTCTTCAGAGAGAAGATTCCTCGACTCTCCAGCAGACTGCAGAGAGACAGGCACTCGCCCTGCCCGACCGCAGACACCTGTCGCTGGGCGCACAGGCGACTGTAGACCTCATGGAGCTGAAACACAAAACACACCGACATCAGCCTCACACCGTCAGACACAACATGCACATTAAAAATAAACATTTAAAATATATATTTAGATGTAGCCTTAGCTTCAGTGCCACCTGCTGGACATTTAAAATACTGCAGTCACTTCATCATAATAACTTATTCCCATAGTTTAACTGGAAGACAACAGAACTGTATTCATCCCGGGGGAATTTTTGTAAATAAAACAGGATTTTTTTGTTCAGTTACAATAAATAAGAAAATGGCTTTTAATCTACTTTGCATGTCGCTCAATAGGATCCATTTACTTATTCATTTCATAATTCCTTGTAGATCTGCATTTATATTATATTTACAATAAAATAAGTGCAAGGCGGGTTAAGATTCACTTAGCTGACTCTCTCTCTATTTCTTTGTTCCGTTCCCTCAAACAGAAGAAACTCTTGGTTTAAAGCGCTCGTACAAACGGTAACTCACCTTTCCGAGGACGATCTCTTTGCTCTTCCCGCTGCGTGTGAGCAGCAGCAGACAGCAGACCAGCAGCTTCTGCTGCAGCGGGAAACTCTCCCCGTCAGAGTCGCCGCCGCACCGAGACGCCATCCGGTCGCCGTAGACCTCCGACAGCACCCGGGCGACCTGAGGGAGGCTGACCCGCGACGCTGCACCCGAGGGACCAAGAAGCAGACGAGTCAGTGTTCACGCCTCTCACGTCGGCAGAAAACAAACTGATATATACAAGTATGAAGCTCTTTGTTTGCTTGGACGCGTCGGCACGGCGCTCACCTTTAGCATCGGCGTTTGGATCCGACGGCGTCTTCCTCTCGTCGGACTCAACCACCTCCACAGCTCTCCTGGAATCAAAACGGAAAACGTCAAACAAATTCAACTCCCGACTCCATGAGGATTATTACAAGGAGTCTCGTAAAAAGCAACAGATTTACATTTAATCTGTAGGGTTCCTCCACCGTCTCCAAAGTCAAATTCAAGCACTTTTCAAGCATTTCCAGGTGCATTTCCATGCTTTTCCAGCCCCTTCCAGCTGTGGTAAACTCCATATTTGTATCAATCCAATGGTCAGTATTCAGTCTACTTATTCTGTCACTTGTTCATCACATTAAATGAGATGTTATTGTCCTCTAAACAACCAACATGATGTTTGGAGACAGCTTTTTACAGAAGGACCACAAATGAAAGGAAAACTAATTCCACTAACAGATCCACAGAAATATAATCACCAACTATTTTCATCATCTGTTCATCATCAAAAGTCATTTTTCATAAAGAAATGTCAGGAAATGCTGTTTTCAGTCCCTCAGATATGGAGATCTTCTTTTCTCTGTTCTATCATAGATGTCATCACATACAACACACATTTCAAGACCTTTAGTATAAATCCAAACCTTGAAAACATCACAAATGATTTCTAGCACCCGAACCAACCCTGAAACTGAAAACTGCTTGAGCTCTAAAAACCAAACGTGGGAAAGTGAAACGGCGACTCGTACCTGCAGATGTCCAGAGCTTTCCTCGCGTCTCCCGACACCGCCGACACTTTTCTGGCACAAAACTGAACTGCCGAGGCGTCCAGGATCCCGTCGGCCGACGCCTGCGGAGCAACAGTGGAATGGAAACACGAATAAATGTTTGGGAGGTAAAACATTTAACAATAAATCTGAATCTGGACAATCCCACCGTTTCACTTCATTTCAAGGTGTTTAATGTCGGCGTGCGTTTTACCTGAGAGAGTCGGTCCTGGACGATGGCGGCGAGCTCCTGTCGGCTGTAGGGGGGGAAGTGTAACAGCAGGGGGCGACAGTGAGGGCGAGCCTGCAGTCTGGGAAGGATGCGGTCCGTCAGATCCAGAGCGTTGGCAATACCTGGAGAAAAGAAAAGAAAAGTCACTAATGTTCTTTAACATAAAAAGAAAAGAAAAAGAGCTTTTGTTCGAATCTCTCATTACGTCTCATTTTACAGCCAGTATAGTTATTGCATCAAAAGAACCGTTGATAATAATTAAATGTAATATAATATATGAAATCATTGCCCAGTTCTACAACTATAACCAGAATACAGAAGGACGTCGGGTCGTTTCTCCGCGGCGTCCCGCGGGTTCAGAAGTTGGTACGTGGGCGAAGCTCTTACCGACGAGGCAGAGGCGGGACTTCGGCAGGTGCGGCCATTCGAAGATGGTGTAGAGGACGTCCTGGGCTTTACTGTCCAGCTGATCCATCTCGTCCAGGACCAGAAGCCTGAGCAGGGGAGAAATCTCATTTATTGCTCTGTTTCCTGATCAATAAATTAATCAATTAGTTGGGTTAAAACTATACATTTAAATAATAATAATAAAAAAAACTTGCTGAATTTATTTGAAAGTCTAAACCTAACAAGTAATTTAATATTTCATCTACTTTGCTTTATTTCAGCTCTATTGTTGACAAAACTACATTTTATTTAAAGCTGCTTTAAGAAAAATAAAACAATTTTGGCAGATTTGTAGCAGTTAGTTAAAAAATCTAAATAACAAAAATCGTAGGTAAACTTTCAAAAGACCAGCCCACGGCCGGGTTTACTCACACGGCGGGCCCCGGGGCCGTCAGGAACCTCTGCAGGCCGCTCTGCCCGCCGGGTGCCTTCAGCTTGTCGGCCAGCAGGGGGAAGACGGCGTGGGAGCTCCGCAGGCTCATACAGTTCACCACCACGGTCTGGACCGACACCAGCTCGGCCTGACGGGACCGGGAGGTAGGACAGTTATAAAAAACACAATCACCACAGTACATTTCATTATTCATCAGGGTTTCTGCCCTTCAATTAATCTCTTGTTCCATTAAATCAATAATCCGTTTCATTTCATCTTTTCAGTGAGAACGTTTTACCCACGTTTTTGCAGTTCTTTGTGTATTTAGATATGTTTAAGTCTCTAGATGAGATAAAAACTTGAGTGCAAGTATTACTACTTTGGCATTAAAAGTAAGCCATTACAAGCCGAAGTCAACAGTGTCAGCGTGAAAATACCCAAGTAAGAGTATGCATTGTGCTAAATATCGTATATTGTTATTAATATTGAAGCATTTATGCGTTTGTAATTTTTAAATGGTGAAGCTGCTGAAGGTTGAGCTCCGTTTGACTACTTTAAATATGCATTATGATGTAGCATTATGGATTAAAATACTCGGCATTGTGTAGTGTTAATCTGAATCTAGTACAAATACTCGAGTAAAAAGTACAAGTACCTAAAAACTGTACTTTCACTTTAAACAAACACCACCGATGGGCTCCGTTAAAGGTACCTTCATCTCCTGCAGCACGCAGTTGAGGCAGGCCGTCTTGCCGGTGCCCGGAGCCCCGGAGATGTAGAGGCTGCCGGGGAGGCGCCGCAGGGCCTTGGCCTCCAGGAAGGAGCGAATGGACGCCCGCTCTGCCTCCCGGGACAGGAGCCGCTCCGGGACGGCGGTGTGGAGCGCCTGCTTCACGCTCAGAAACCTTGACTCTGGAAGAGAAACGGGGAACAGAACTCCTCATTTAATCACGGCTTTATTTACTCAGAACTCAGAAAACTCTTCAAAAACACGTAGAAGCCTCTTACTTTCTGAGAAAAGCCGAACGACCGGTGGCTTCCTCTCAGCGTTTTGGCGTGCCGGGTTTCCAGCGGGCGTTTCCTGTCGCCGCGGCGGCGATCCGGCAGCGGGGGAGAGTGGCTGCCGTGGCGACGATGGCGGGACCAGCCGGCGGCGAGCCAATACCGGCGAGTTCTCGTCGAAGCCGAGCTTTCGGGGCGAAGACGGAGTCGGCCTGCTCTGCTTCGGCGGCGAACCCAGCAGGGCGGCGCCGAGGTTACAGCCGTTGTCGTCGCCTGGAGAAAGAAAAATACACAAAAAGGGTTTAAATTTAGTAATAAATAAAATATAAAATGTACTGAAAGTTCGTGGACGTTTGAGATTCTACACTGAGATCATTCATTTTGACTTTTCAACACATAAACAGGATTAAACTGAATCGGAGTTTAGAATTAAAGCAAAAGCATTTTAGGAAATCTGCTTCGGACGAGTCAGTTGGCAGAAAGTCAACAACTTAAAATCTGTTCTTTTAGGTGACAATTTAAAAATGTAAGCCCATAAGAATTAAACCAACTTCTCAAACAGATTACAGAACATTTGCTATATAGCTAAATGACAAGAGGCATCAAATATTTGTTCAACATTGAGCACAAGTCATCCCGACTTTAAGTTTCTTGGTACATTTTGTTTTCTTCCCCGACTTTGAAGATGTTTAAAAGAAAGTCTTTATTTAGGATTAACCCCTTGAGATGTGAGAAACTACAGAAAAAACTAAATAATACATTTAAAAAAAGATCAGTCCAACATGAACACGGGTAAACAAAGATGGACTAAGTTTGTCTACACGGCAACGAAAACCACTGGAGGAGGGGGAGGAGCCTCTCACCTGTGCGTTTCCGGGGGCTGAGTGGAAGTCGTGGCTGGAGACTGGGGGACGCCGGCTGGACCGTGGGGCGTCTGGGGGAGAGTGGAGACGGGTGGGCTGCCGGCACTTTGGGAGACAGCGGGGTCAGCTGGACGGCATGTCTCCTCGGGGACAGCGGCCCGATCCGGGTCAGGGCCTGGTGGGCGAGGTGCTGGGGTCCGGGCTCGGTGGGGGGCGACGGAGCCGGAGCCTCTTCCGGCTGCTGCGGCGTCTTGGAGCGCGAGGAGACTCTGCAGGATTTGCGGCGAGGGAACGCCAGCGTGGGCTGAGCCTGACCGTGGGAACGCGTGCTGGGCATCGTGTGTCCGATCTGAAACGTCAACCAAACGGAATCCATCAGAACAGAAAAAAACCTGAAGGCATTTCATTTAAGTTCATTTACGCCGTTATTGTAAATTAAGTACCTTTAATGGATACATTGTATGTCTAAGAATACTTTTTACTCGAGTATATCTGAATTTGCACATTTTTATATTTCATATTGTACGTACATGCTCTGATAACCGAAACAGTAAATCAGCAGTTACTCAGTACTAGAGTAGTTTTTTTCACTAAATACTTTCCAACTGAAGTAATTATTTGGATGACTACTTTTTACTTCTACCCGAGTCATATTCTAAAATAACAATACTCAATATAACCATCCAATATGTTAATACTCATCATACTCAGGATAAAGGGTTCCTACACCTTTTCCAAAGTCAAATTCAAGCACTCTTCAAGCATTTCCAGGTGCATCTCCATGCTTTTCCAGCCCCTTCCAGCTGTGGTAAACTCCATATTTGTATCAATCCAATGGTCAGTATTCAGTCTACTTATTATGTCACTTGTTCATCACATTAAATGAGATGTTATTGTCCTCTAAACAACCAACATAATGTTTGGAGACAGCTTTTTACAGAAGGACCACAAATGAAAGGAAAACTAATTCCACTAACAGATCCACAGAAATATAATCACCAACTATTTTCATCCTCTGTTCATCATCAAAAGTCATTTTTCATAAAGAAATGTCACAAAATGCTGTTTTCAGTCCCTCAAATATGGAGATCTTCTTTCCTCTGTTCTATCATAGATGTCATCACATACAACACACATTTCAAGACCTTTCAAGCACTAAACCCAAACCTTTTGAAAACTTTGGAAACGCCACACTAACACGTGTTTTCAAGGATTTCCAGCACCCGTACCAACCCTGAGTATAAATACCCCGAAATAATACTTAGTCCGCCATTGATGTTAAAACATTAAGAATAAAGTTTCGCTGATTTGAATGGTCTTCTTCACAGCAGAACAAACAAACAGTTCGCGGCAGTTTAATGGCGCCAAGACAGCAGAGCTCCAAAGGAGCGGCGTTTTACATTAAAAGTCCCCAACATGGCGGCAGTTTAGTCACCGAACATGTTAAAATAGCGTTAAATGGAAACATACATTGCGTGAAAACGAAGCTAATCGTTGTTTTTCAGCACGATAAACTTAACATAAAAACGCCGCCTAACAAGAGGAGTAGACGAAGAAGAAGACCTCTCTTCCGGTTACGACTCGCTAACATATTTGGCGTTTTACGGCTTGAATTAAAGTGTTTGTGGTAGATTTACCTTGTTTTATAAAGCAGCAGTACGCTGAGAGAAGCCCGCTGTCCGTCTGTTGTCTCGGAGTCCTCTCCGCGTCTCGGCGCGTCCGTCTTCTTACTCAAACTGACCTCAAACTGAGCGCCAAATCTTCTTCTCCCCGCCTCCCGCCCGGATCAGCTGGGCGCGCGCCCCCTCCGCAGCAACAGCTTCTCCGATGCTCATTGGCTCGGCACAGTCGTGCGGAAGTTACGTCGACGACGAGCGTTCCATTCGGATCACGTGGCGGCGGGAACTGAATAGAACGCCGGTCTGTTTTGGCGGAATATATTTCCCGGGAAATGGTTGTTTTCAGAATATAACGTGGCGACTTCTTCTACGTATTTTCTTTGTACCAGAGTCCAGTTAAAAAACTTCAGTTTGAGTCGCTGATGGCGTCATTGCTGAGAGTGACGTTACATAAAAAATACATACTTGGGGGGGGGGGGGGGGGGGGGGGGGCTATTCACTACAAGTACATGTATGTAAGTATCATTAGCAAAATGTACTTATTGTACAACATGTTGTCTGTCAATATTTCATTGTCATAAGTGATGTTTTTGGATTCATATTTTTAATTCTCCTTTATATACTGAACGTATAATTATACTGGTAGTTTAGTCTACAGCAATCTGGTGGGACGTAATGTAGTTTTCAGTTATCTTGTACTTTACTTGTGTATATATTTTACTTTTCCTCCCTCCATTTTAAAACAAACATCTGTACTTTCTACTCATATTTTCAACAGGCTTGTTACTTTAGTTTTAATGTATTTGAGGTGAATTATTGTTTTTTTTGTATTATTAATATGACGAGATTCAGTTAGCCTTCCAGTAGAAATGTCCATCATAGGGATACTTGTTACTTTCTACTTTGAGTACATTTCAGTACTTGATTCAAGTAAAGAAGTAGAATCAGTACTTCGTCTTTTTGAACACAAGTATCTGTACTTCTACTACTTGGACAACGATGCATCATATTCTAGAAGATCATGTTTGTTGGACACTTAGTTACTTTCCATCAGTGCTTTGTTGTTCATTTAAAGTCCACGTTTGGTTGATTTTACATGTAAACGAGAGACGACAAAGCTCGGATTGTTTACTTTAGCAAAAGTATAAATATACAGAAACAAACAGGTAAAATCCTGCATACAAACATAACTCACTAAAGTAAAATTACAAGAGTATTTTAAGCAAAAGTAAAGAAACGTTTATTTGTGTATTATTTCATTCATTCACAAGGCAATTTAAAGTTCTTTAAAATACAACAGTCATTATTACACTTAAATTGTCTCGTAGAAATAGAACTACATACATTTTCAGATACAGTTTTTACACATTTGTAAGTAAAATAATACATATTTGTGAATAGTGAAAATACGTGACTCATGGAACACACCTGTTAACATGGCTGTGCTGTTACAGATAATACCAGAGAGGAGGTGGGAGAGAAAGTTCAGCTTTAGTGTCCATATTTGGACTGTGGAGGAGCGACGGGCGGATGGTAAATGGTCCTCATTTATATAGTGCTTTTATCCAAAGTGCTTTACAGTAATGACCGACATTCACCCATTCACACACTGACGGCGGAGTCAACCACGCAGGGCGACAGCCAGCTCGTCAGGAGTAATTAGGGTGAGGTGTCTTGCTCAGGAACACCAGGCACTCAGCTAGGAGGAGCCGGGGATCGAACCGGCAATCTTGCGGTTACCAGCCAACCCGCTCTACCTCCTGAGCTAATCCCCCCCATAGTCTATATTTGGACTGTGGAGGAGCGACGGGCGGATCAGTGTTAAGACAGTCAGTAGTTTGAAGAAGAGCTTTACTGACGCTGCATGTTTGAATGGTAAATGCATATCAAGAGCAACTTGGAGCAAAATTCTTATTCTTTGGTACACATTACCTCACGTTCAGGAATGTATGGCAAGTTGAGGTCCTTGAATAGTAGAAAAGATTAAAAAATATAAAAAAGGTCACTGACTTCATGGCACTTGAGATGTTTGGTAGACTAGCACTTAAATAAAATATTTTTAAAAATAACAGTTATCTTATTCAAAAGGACCAAATCTACACAGCTGATGATCATTGTCCAAGTTAAAACGTTGTTTCCAGATTCTGTAGATCCAGGTCCTCCTCCTCGAGGTTCCAGTTCCTGGTCTCCAGGAAGGTTCCACAATCCTCCTTCATCTCTACGAGAACACAGAAATCAGCTTTTAGCCACATTCATGTGTACCAGTTACTGGTAAATTAGCGTACTGACATTCAAATGTGATCAGAAATCACTTTCATCACCGATATGAAACTTTACTAAGTCGTGGAGCAGAAGTTTGTAACTCACAGATCACTCCACGCCTCACCAGCAGAAGAACAACGACACCAACAGCGACAGCAACACAGACAACACCACCGACAACACCACCGACAACATGTTTCCAGTCAGCACCTGAAGGAAAATCAGACGGTGTTGAGATGAGAAGAACTCTAAATGTGAAGCAGGTTAACTTATCGTGGTTATTCATTCTGATGATTTTTAAACGCTGGTTGATAAAGTCCCTCCCACCCCGGACATAGACTGATAAAGTGACATTTACCATGTTTCTCTCCTGGCCTGGGTTCTTGTTCCTCTGGAGGTTTAGTTGTGATGGAATCGTGTCTCCTTGGTCTGGTCTGCTGGTCTGTGGAAACTTGAAAAAGACAAAAGAAGAAGAAGAATGATTTAAATAAATAAATCAGTTTCACATGGTCCATCTTCTGCTGCCATGTGTTTATTTATTTCTACAATCTCTGAGCTTCTTTCAGTGGGATTTAAATATAAAGATCGGAGTCTGTAAATATTGAGTATTAAGGACTCAAATTAGAGCCATCATGGCTGAAAACTTGATAGGAATATCCCCAATTCTGACGAACCGTATCAGTATGTGAACTAAACTGTAAAACAGAGCATGCTTACCAACGGTGAGGTTGGTAACACAACTGGCCTTCACTGGCTTGGACACATAGAACGTGTACGGTCCGCTGTCAGATGGGTCTACTGAGGAGATCTGCAGCTCTAGGATTCCTCCGGTCAGCTGACTGTGGGAGAGAGATGTTCTGTTTCTGTAGCGAATCATCTGTGGAGCCAGATGGTCGCCTCCATTTCGGTAGCTGTGGACGACGTCGTCAGGAGGTCGGAGGTCACGTCTCCTCACGTCAAGTGTACGAGTCGTCAAGTCGAGGGTGGGATACAGAACGCTTTGTAGAACCACGGCGTCGCCTTCAAACGCCTTAATCTGTGTCGGGCAAATGAGACGATATCCTCCTGGAGAAACAAGCAGCACGAACACTTAACTGTTGACAGTATTTTCTGAATCAAGTCCCTCTGTAGACCTTTTCCTCTAGTGAAGAGGTCTTCAACGTTTTCAGGATGAGGACCCCCAAGGCCTAGAGACCTGGTGGAGGGACCCCCTATTACATATCATATAAAATCATGTTCTTAATTAAGCCGGCCAATAATAATGTGGAGTGCAGCCTATAGTGTATAACAGTACTGTAATGATGGATGTATTCAATGCTAAGACCTTAAAATAATAACTGTTGACAAATTCATATTTTAATTCTATTTTGGCATTTCTACATCACAATTTCTCAACATAATATTAAACAAACAGGACGCTTTATATTTGTTTAATATAGGTTGTATTCATGTTAAGTTGTAAATACATATTTTAATTTTTGGAAGAAAAATAGTTTGGGATCAAATAATATGGGGGAACCACCTGCAGTAACGCTGTAGACCCACTAGGGGTCCCGGATCCCAGGTTGAAGATCTCTGCTCTAATAGGTCAACAAGTAAAAAATAATATTTTGGAGCCATCTTCATCCAATTCCATAAATGATCATAATTGATTTATTGTGTTTTAAATGTAAAAAAATCCACACAACTTTCACAGGTCAGATTATCTTTTGTTCAAAGAGATCGTAGAATAAAGTTAACAACAGTTTTCTTCAGACATTTACCATGTTTCTCTCCTGCCTCACGCTCCTGTTCCTCTGGAGGTTCAGCTGTGATGGAACCATGTCTCCTTGGTCTGGTCTGCTGGTCTGCGGACACTTAAAAAAACACATGTTCTTAGAAAACACAGTATAAAATATCTTCTAGTAACCAGATAAAACTGGCTGTGTGCTCAAATCTGAGATTAAAACACACATCCAGTTAGAGAAAAGAATGCTGAAAATAAATCGAATCATCAATTTGTCCATAACCTTAGAATGCAGCAGATATGGCGCTTCAAACTGCAGCAGCACAGAATATAGTTCCTTAACATATTGCATAGGCATATCTTGCCCATCTTTAGGGGTTGCCCTAAAATGAGTCCCAGCACCCCTGAACAATATTGCATAGATAAATGCTATATAATAACAGTCATGTCGTTTTCTTAAACACAGGTAGCTCCCTCCCCCCTGCCTGCCTGCCTCTCTCTCAACAGGATGTAACTTTTTCTATGACTTCCTGTCTCGTGTCTCTCCAGACCCGGCTGCACGATAAACTAATTAAGGGGGGGCATTACATTTTTTCAGGGGGGCAAACTTTTTCAACATACATTTTATTTGCTTCAGGCTGAACAATGGCTTCGTGACCACTGCTACAGTGCGGATAAATAATTTTCCTCTTACTAAAAAGGGGCAGTTCATCCCAAAATCTAAAAAACAAACAAACATAGTGTAGCGCTGTGTCCATTTATTCAACTAAACCATTTATTCAAGAAGACCAGCAACAAGGGCTGTGGCATTCAGATAGCACCATACAGCTTCACTTCTACTGGAAACAGAAGCACTGATGTCAACCTGAACACTGAACTCATACTGGGAGAGCTAGCTCCGCCCAAGCGTCTCATGACTGGGTGGGATAGATGGTTGGTCTGCAGCAGTGACCGTGACGAGGCAGGCACAGGCACAGAGAGAGACACAGGCACAGAGAGACAGGCACAGAGAGACAGGCACAGAGAGAGACACAGGCACAGAGAGACAGGCACAGAGAGACAGGCACAGGCACAGAGAGAGACACAGGCACAGAGAGAGACACAGGCACAGAGAGACAGGCACAGGCACAGAGAGACAGGCACAGAGAGACAGGCACAGAGAGAGACACAGGCACAGAGAGACAGGCACAGAGAGACAGGCACAGGCACAGAGAGAGACACAGGCACAGAGAGAGACACAGGCACAGAGAGACAGGCACAGGCACAGAGAGACAGACACAGGCACAGAGAGACAGGCACAGGCACAGAGAGACAGGCACAGGCACAGAGAGACAGGCACAGGCACAGAGACAGGCACAGAGAGACACAGGCACAGGCACAGAGAGACACACAGGCACAGGCACAGAGAGACACACAGGCACAGGCACAGAGAGACACACAGGCACAGGCACAGAGAGACAGGCACAGGCACAGAGAGACAGGCACAGGCACAGAGAGAGGCACAGGCACAGAGAGACAGGCACAGGCACAGAGAGACAGGCACAGGCACAGAGAGACAGGCACAGGCACAGAGACAGGCACAGAGAGACACAGGCACAGAGAGACAGGCACAGGCACAGAGAGAGACAGGCACAGGCACAGAGAGACACACAGGCACAGAGAGAGACAGGCACAGGCACAGAGAGACAGGCACAGGCACAGAGAGAGACAGGCACAGGCACAGAGAGAGACAGGCACAGGCACAGAGAGAGACACAGGCACAGAGAGACAGGCACAGGCACAGAGAGACACACAGGCACAGGCACAGAGAGACACACAGGCACAGGCACAGAGAGACACACAGGCACAGAGAGACACACAGGCACAGGCACAGGCACAGAGAGACACACAGGCACAGGCACAGAGAGACACACAGGCACAGAGAGACACACAGGCACAGGCACAGGCACAGAGAGACACACAGGCACAGAGAGACACAGGCACAGAGAGAGACACAGGCACAGGGAGACAGGCACAGAGAGACAGGCACAGAGAGACACACAGGCACAGGCACAGAGAGACACACAGGCACAGGCACAGAGAGACGCACAGGCACAGAGAGACACACAGGCACAGGCACAGAGAGACAGGCACAGGCACAGGCACAGGCACAGAGAGACACACAGGCACAGAGAGACACACAGGCACAGGCACAGAGAGACACACAGGCACAGGCACAGAGAGACACACAGGCACAGGCACAGAGAGACAGGCACAGGCACAGAGACAGGCACAGAGAGACACACAGGCACAGGCACAGAGAGACACACAGGCACAGAGAGACACACAGGCACAGGCACAGAGAGACACACAGGCACAGAGAGACACACAGGCACAGGCACAGAGAGACACACAGGCACAGGCACAGAGAGACACACGGGCACAGAGAGACACACAGGCACAGAGAGACGCACAGGCACAGAGAGACGCACAGGCACAGAGAGACAGGCACAGGCACAGAGAGAGACACAGGCACAGGCACAGAGAGACACACAGGCACAGGCACAGAGAGACACACAGGCACAGAGAGACACACAGGCACAGAGAGACACACAGGCACAGAGAGACACACAGGCACAGAGAGACACACAGGCACAGGCACAGGCACAGAGAGACACACAGGCACAGAGAGACACAGGCACAGAGAGAGACACAGGCACAGGCACAGAGAGACACACAGGCACAGAGAGAGACACAGGCACAGAGAGACACACAGGCACAGGCACAGAGAGACACACAGGCACAGGCACAGAGAGACACACAGGCACAGGCACAGAGAGACACACAGGCACAGAGAGAGACACAGGCACAGGCACAGAGAGACACACAGGCACAGAGAGACGCACAGGCACAGGCACAGGCACAGAGAGACACACAGGCACAGGCACAGAGAGACACACAGGCACAGAGAGACACACAGGCACAGGCACAGGCACAGAGAGACACACAGGCACAGAGAGACACAGGCACAGAGAGAGACACAGGCACAGGGAGACAGGCACAGAGAGACAGGCACAGAGAGACACACAGGCACAGGCACAGAGAGACAGGCACAGGCACAGGCACAGAGAGACACACAGGCACAGGCACAGAGAGACGCACAGGCACAGAGAGACACACAGGCACAGGCACAGAGAGACACACAGGCACAGGCACAGAGAGAGACACAGGCACAGGCACAGAGAGACACACAGGCACAGAGAGACAGGCACAGAGAGACAGGCACAGAGAGACACACAGGCACAGGCACAGAGAGACACACAGGCACAGGCACAGAGAGAGACACAGGCACAGGGAGACAGGCACAGAGAGACAGGCACAGAGAGACACACAGGCACAGGCACAGAGAGACACACAGGCACAGAGAGACACACAGGCACAGGCACAGAGAGACACACAGGCACAGAGAGACACACAGGCACAGAGAGACACACAGGCACAGGCACAGAGAGACACACAGGCACAGAGAGACACACAGGCACAGAGAGACGCACAGGCACAGAGAGACAGGCACAGGCACAGAGAGAGACACAGGCACAGGCACAGAGAGACACACAGGCACAGGCACAGAGAGACACACAGGCACAGAGAGACACACAGGCACAGAGAGACACACAGGCACAGAGAGACACACAGGCACAGAGAGACACACAGGCACAGGCACAGGCACAGAGAGACACACAGGCACAGAGAGACACAGGCACAGAGAGAGACACAGGCACAGAGAGAGACACAGGCACAGAGAGAGACACAGGCACAGAGAGAGACACAGGCACAGGCACAGAGAGACACACAGGCACAGGCACAGAGAGACACACAGGCACAGAGAGACACACAGGCACAGGCACAGGCACAGAGAGACACACAGGCACAGAGAGACACAGGCACAGAGAGAGACACAGGCACAGGGAGACAGGCACAGAGAGACAGGCACAGAGAGACACACAGGCACAGGCACAGAGAGACAGGCACAGGCACAGGCACAGAGAGACGCACAGGCACAGGCACAGAGAGACGCACAGGCACAGAGAGACACACAGGCACAGAGAGACAGGCACAGGCACAGAGAGACACACAGGCACAGAGAGACACACAGGCACAGGCACAGAGAGACACACAGGCACAGGCACAGAGAGAGACACAGGCACAGGCACAGAGAGACACACAGGCACAGAGAGACAGGCACAGAGAGACAGGCACAGAGAGACACACAGGCACAGGCACAGAGAGACACACAGGCACAGGCACAGAGAGAGACACAGGCACAGGGAGACAGGCACAGAGAGACAGGCACAGAGAGACACACAGGCACAGGCACAGAGAGACAGGCACAGGCACAGGCACAGAGAGACACACAGGCACAGAGAGACACACAGGCACAGGCACAGAGAGACACACAGGCACAGGCACAGAGAGACACA
>NC_139917.1:31141228-31221228 GCF_963514095.1 Eutrigla gurnardus
CAGACAGACACAGGATTTAATAATGTGCTCTAGAAGAAACTTTACGCAGTCTCGAGAACACGGAACGAACACGAACACTATCCAGTACGGCACCGCTAACGGGAAAAGCTACAAACCTGCCGACATTAGCTAACACCATTCAACCATTGTTTTAAATATTGGACATGAACATTGAGCCTGGACGCGCATGACGGGCTAACGTTAGCGACGTTAGTAGCGCTCGACTTACCCGAGAGGAAAGACGTTACTATGGTGACACCCAGAAGGACTGCGGGTAGCAGCCGACCCTTCGCCATCTCTTTACTGAATGAAATGATGAAAGCATTCTGTCGGTAACGCCGGTACACGGAAGCCCCGCCCCCGTACGCACCCGGAAATAGTTTCCCCACCACGCCGCCTACAATAACAACAACAATGTAATGACGTCGTGAGCCAACACAAAGGACGTCCCTCTCGAGTTTCACCGCTTTGATGGACGGGGATGTCATCCAGGTGACGCAAGGGGCGATTCGAGGGGTTATGTCCATACATTCTGGGGCTCACATTTCTCATGGGCTGGTCCCAGGAACGTTGCGGACCGGAGTGACTACTGCCTGGAGGATTACTGGCCAGCGGAGGACTCGGCGGTCCCGAATATTACATTTCAGAGCAACACACAACACGAAGCACAAACGGCTGTTCATATCATGCCAGTGTACCAGCGCTGTTCTGTTAGATTAAAATGAAGGCACAAAAAGCATCTATCTATAAATATACATATATATATATACACAAACATAGTGACGTGAAACGTTTACATTCAGAGTAGAAACGTCTTTTTACCTGGTAAACTGGAAAGAAGCTCCGCACGTTAGAAGAAGAACTCAGCTCTCACTGCCTGACGCTCTTCCGGTATACAGGCGCACGTGTCTCCCTGCCCCGCCCCTTTTGTCCGAATTTCCCGCCATTTGAAGTCTCCGGGGACTCTCATTGGTTGAGAGCAGCGCGTTTCCCTTCTGTGGAACCGATTGCCAAAGTGTTGAAATTAATAATAGTTTCACTTTGTTTTCAGCTTTCATAGTCCCGCCATTATTTAATATCGATTAGAGCATGATATATATATATATATATATATATATATATATATATATATATATATATATATATATATATATATATATATATAGTATATATATATATATAGTATATATCTTTAAATGGAGTGAAAATTGCATTTTATTGCATGTTATTTTTTTTATATCAGAGCCTACATGTAAAATAACATGAGTAGCCATTATGCAGAGTGTAATCACCTTCTGTATTATGTGGGTTATATAAAGTACCCCAGTGGAGAAAACGGTGGTGGTCTTCTGAGGATGAAAGTCCACATTTGAATCATGTTAGTTTTTTTAGCTGTAGTCATGGGTGTCAGACTTATTGTATGAGGGTGGGACAAATTCCATCCACTTTTTAAAATAATTACTTTTGGACCCAGAAATCAGAAATCGTCACTGAATTAGTCATGGATCTACTATCAGCCTTCTAATATTTTCAAATATGTGAAAATATTAAAAAGGAGCTGGCTGTTTTACAATATGTACCCATATTTCTTTCTCATGTTATAGCCGGAAAAAAAGTATCAAATCATGTTAAAAAACATCAAAATTAATGAAATTACATCTGAAATGATCAGCATGTTGTGCGTTTGTAATGCTTTTTTTCTCCTGCTTTTAAATTATGCCACAACTGTTTACGTCAACATAGGATTTGGGTATTATTTTTACTACTTTGAATCAAACATCAAAACACAAACCTAGGAATAGAAAAAACAAAAAACTGCGTTAGTTATAAATATATTTATTTATTTAATAAAAACATGTTGGCAAACTGGATAGATCACACTGGATGTGACAACTGTCTCTGTCTGCAGCGCCGCCTGGGTCTTCGTCCCCCTCTGGCGCTCCGGTCTGCAGGTTTTCCATTTCAGTGCTGGTCGACGGCGTCGCCTTCTTCTTACAAACCTCTGAGAGAACACGGAAACACTTTAGAGACACGCCATTCATACTTCAGATGGTGTCTATACGTCACTAATAAGGCTGGGAGCCGTAACGATAATAATAGCATCATCATATAAATTATATTCTATCATATCGCATTATCTCACGCACGCACACGATTAAATGCTGTGGAACAGAAGTTTGTAACTCACGGATCACTCCAAGTTTATCCAGCAGAACAACAACAGCGACAGTGACGGCGACAGTGACGGCAACACAGACAACACCACCGACAACACCACCGACACCACCACTGCCAAGTTTCCTGCCAACTGGAGGAAAATCAGACGGCGTTGAGATGAGAAGAAGGGACGACTCTAAAAGGTGAAGCAGGTTAACTAAGGCTGTGTTCGAAATCTCTCCCTACTCCCTATATAGTGCACTACAGTATTTAGGGAGTTCGCCAATCTGTAGTGGTGTCTGAATGTGTAGTGAGCATTACTATTCCCTATATAGTGCACTCAGTTTCCCACAATGCATTGTGAAAAGTCGTGTACAAGCCGAGCACATTTTACCATCATGCATTGCGCTGAAGGACAAATCGCGAACGGACGAGAGGAGAGAGAGAGCAGGAAAAAGCGGCAAAACTATTAATCGTATATTAATAAATATTTAATATATGTATTGTGCACAAAGCAGAACAAGACAACACAAACGGCCAAAATGTGATGTTTTTCTTTATTTACTTGGGATCGTTGAAAACAGATCCAGGAGTGAGGACGATGAAGTGATCGTCTCATTATTGAAAAAAGAAGAAAAAATGAAAGCTTTTGGTGATTTTTTTTTTGAGAAACCAGACGGTCACGGAATCTCCCTCCCTGCTGGAGGATGTGTTCTTTTCATTTGGTAAATTTTCGCAACAAATATGTATTAAAAAATCATTTATTCTTGTAATTTCTCTGCGTGTGAACAGGTTACAATGCATGTGAGACTTGAGAGCCCTGGAGGGGATCGGACATGTATTAATTATGCTTCAGGAACGATGTCATCAACGGCACAGAAAGAAATACCCTGAGTAGTGTCTGAAAGTGGTTCTTCATTTTGAGGATGAGTCCACCATATAGTGCTCTACATAGAACTTCCCTATAAAGGGAGTAGGAGGTGATTTCGGACACAGCCTTTGTGTGGTTTTTCATTCTGATGAGTCATCTGTAGCGTTGCATAGACACCAAACCTGGTCTGTGGTCCCCAGAGGTCTACGATAGAACCTCACATTAGTCCAGAGACCAGACTGTGGTCCAAACAACAAGGTCTCTGCTGGGTCATTCCGTGTCATTTCATCAAATTTCTGAAAATCTTCCCACCTGACCATCTCACAATGTCCTGAAAAAATTTGAGTACAAAGATACACTTGTTACTAGGAAAAATCCAAAATATTAAGTCTCTACTCTCAATAGTTTTCTCATGAAACATCATTCAATGAAGGGTAGTTTAGACGGTTTTTGGCATCATGCTCTGAAAAGCCATTTTTAGTAATATCTGGAAAACTATCTCACCTGTGGCCTTCAACATTTCTACAGTGTATATCTGTTACTAAACGCCTCCAGACCTGGAATATCAGGGGTGTAGCTCAATGATAACCTAGTATGGTAGGTACTTAAAATGTGGCTTGTTGAAATAAAGTAGTACATTTGAAGAGTGGCTGAGCTCCCATTTTTGCAGATAAAAGACTTCTATCACTTCTGCCTCTATCTCTGGTGTTAGCTTAAACATTCTACAAAATATGGTCTCTCTTAGATTATTAGTTTCACAGATATTAAGGCTCAAAAATGGAAGTTAACACATCTTTGCCCAACTTCAGAGTCATATTCCAAAAAACTGACAACACGTATCAGGTCCAAACTTACTTTTTTTGAAAGATCATATTCTTGTTAAAATCATATAAAAAAATCAGGAGGGTGTTTTGCCTCAATTTGTCGCAGTGATTTTTTAAAATCCTGATATTGGTGGGGTTTTTGTGGCCGTTTTGGTACTGCATGTCTTAATATCCTACAAGTAAACATCACAGGAGGGCAATTCAAATGTGTTTTTTTTACCATTTACCAAAGACTTACATGTGACTAAATACTACTGATAAATTTTGCCTTATGAAAACATTAAATTGTAGCACAGTTGTAGTTACAGAGGCAATAAGTCCTTGGATGTGAGTTGAACATGCTGAAAGCAGCTTTTAATGTCTTAAACCATGAACAAATGAATTGAAGACTGTACATTTTGTCATACTTTAAGTATATAAATTACACAACCAAATCAAATAATAATCTTAATTTGAGCATAACGATTTTACATTACAGTAGAAAAGTCTCCAAAGTTTGATATTAAATAACAGTTTGTCTCTGTGCTCACTATGAGACAATATGTGAGTTATGATCAGAAATGGTAGATAGGAAGTATCAGAGATGTTTCAGATGAAGATGTACTGGTTCAGTTCATGCACCCACATGGCCCTGCCAAGAGTTTCTACTGGCCAAGAAGAGAAGACATGTGCAATGTCCCACTGCAGCATAGAATTGCAAGGATTGACGTTCCCTCTACAGAAACTGGGCGCATGTATGCCATCAAAAAAGATGAGCACAATAGAGCAGAGATGTACATTAGACTATTTGTAAAGTGACTGCCAAATTAATGAATGTGACGAAGGAATTGGATCTAAAAGATGAAAAATGTGTGATCCCTCACAGTGAGCATAGAGACAAACTGTTATTCAATATCAAACTTTGGAGACTTTTATACTGTAATGTAAAATATTTATGCTCAAATTAAGATTATTATTTGATTTGGTTGTGTAATGTATGTACTTAAAGTATGACAAAATATACAGTCTTCAATATTTTGCTATGTTTGTTCATGGTTTAAGACCTTAAAAGCTGCTTTCACCATGTTTAACTCACATTCAAGGACTAATGTAACTACAACTGTGATCCATTTTAATGTTTTCGTGAGGCTAAATTTATCAGTAGCATTTAGTCACATGTAAGTCTTTGGTAAATGATAAAAAGCACAATTGAATTGCCCTCCTGTGATGTTTACAAGTAGGCCGTTAGGACATGCAGTACCAAAACCAGCCACAAAAACCCCACCAATATCAGGATTTTAAAAAATCACTGCGACAAATTGAGGCAAAACACCCTCCCGATTTTTTAATATGATTTTAACAAGAATATGATCTTTAAAAAAAAGTAAGTTTGGACCTGATGCGTGTTGTCAGTTTTTTGGAATATGACTCTGAAGTTGGGCAAAGATGTGTTAACTTCCATTTTTGAGCCTTAATATCTGTGAAACTAATAATCTAAGAGAGACCATATTTTGTAGAATGTTTAAGCTAACACCAGAAATAGAGGCAGAAGTGATAGAAGTCTTTTATCTGCAAAAATGGGAGCTCAGCCATCCTTCAAATGTACTACTTTATTTCAACAAGCCCCTTTTTAAGTACCTACCATACTAGGTTATCATTGAGCTACACCCCTGATATTCCATGTCTGGAGGCGTTTAGTAACAGACTATACACTGTAGAAATTTTGAAGGCCACAAGTGAGATAGTTTTCTAGATATTGCCATTTAAAAATGGCTTTTCAGAGCATGATGCCAAAAACCGTCTAAACTACCCTTCATTGAATGATGTTTCATGAGAAAACTATTGAAAGTAGAAACCTAATATTTTGGATTTGTCCTATTAACAAGTGTGTCTTTGTACTTGAATTTTTTCAGGACATTCTGAGATGGTCAGGTGGGAAGATTTTCAGAGATTTGATGAAATGACACGGAATGACCCTGCTGTATTTATGTCTAGATGACCTTATTTGGAGTGTTGATGGAGCAGATACAATGTTAGCGTAGCCTAGCACCATCAACCAGACTCCATTCAGAAAACCAGCGTTTTAAAAGTTGTTAGCTTGTAGTCTGGCAGACAGACCTAACAAAGCATGACTCAGCACTTTTTACTGATCACCATCATGATGGAGTTATTTCTGCATCCTTTTGTATTCCTTTGTTGCAAATAAATCACTATAAAAGTGTTTATTTTGGGCTCATGCCACCGTGTGGTCCCGACCAACTGAACTACAGGTGTGAACGCATCCTAAGAGACATTTACCACTTCCATCAGCTGAGCCGGTCGCTTCCTCCACTGGAGCTGGAGTTCTGCTGGATTCATGTCTCTTCGTCCCGTCCTGTTCATCTTTGGTTACTGTTAAACAAGAAAAAACACTTCTTAGTACTCAAGTAAAATAGATTCTGAGTTGTTGTGTCGCTGAATAAGACAACTTTGTACGTATTTAACTTCACTTTATTTTCATGTCACCAACAGCGTTGCCGCCACAAGGAAGTTGCATCAGGCCGGCGTTCTTTTCTACACTGGAATTACCTTCCTTCTTCTCCTGTTTACTCAAGTTACTACAACACCTGTACTCATACTACCACCTAGTGCTGAAACATCACAATAGTTCAGATATTAAAAACATGTCTACTGCTGGACTTGGAGAGAAAAAAAATACCTCATGTTTGTAGCAGCCATTTTAAAACTCAAAGCTGTGTGTGTGTGTGTGTGTGTGTGTGTGTGTGTGTGTGTGTGTGTGTGTGTGTGTGTGTGTGTGTGTGTGTGTGTGTGGGGGGGGGGGGGGGGGGGGGTTAAATTAAAAATAAATTATTGCTATAAGTGTGTAACGCGCAGCCTTGTCCTGGGCTGAACATTAACTCTCCAAGGGGTTCATGGAAAAATAGACTTCATGTAAAAATTAAACAAACGAAACGCCACCGTGGTGCAATTTAACGTAAAGATCCACGTCACTTTTAATTTAGACGGGCTTTCCCAGCTCGGCCGCTCTGAGCGCAAAATGATCACCAAAATAAATAAATTACATACAAGGCACGCAAAAAACCCCGGTCTTTCCACTTTGTAAATTAAGTAAATAACCCCCCCCCAAACGAAATATCACTTATTGAACCGAATGGTTCACGATAAATATGTCCACAAGTCGCAAACTTTCCGATACTCAGGAACCATACAACGCCGAGCGGCTCGGGCGCCGGAGGAAAAACAAACAAACAAAAGGAGTCAGTCTCACCCCGTTTACCCGCGGTCCTTTGTGTCAGTCCACCGGGAACAGAGTCAACCAGGAGGGAAACTCAACTGGCCTCCGCCTGACCAGGAGGGAAACTCGACTGGACTCCGCCGGACCAGGAGGGAAACTCTACTGGCGGCTCAGTTCGCTTAGTCCGTGCCTCGGCTCCGTCCGATACAACGCAGTCTAAGTTACGCCGCTCTCCCCCCTCTACCGCCAGCCGTCCACCATCTCCTCCGACCATCACCAGGTGTCCTCCTCTACCTGGTCCACGTCACATCCTCCCTTTATCCCCTCGGCCCACAAATTTTGCTATTCTTATTTTTAATAATTTCAAGGCACCCACACTACCCATTTAGTTTACAGACTACATCTCACATCAGGCAACCAAGTGCACTTTTCTTTTAAACCTTTGTTTGCACACTGTACATTTTATTTCATGTCAAGGTGACGCTGTCACAAGTGATAATATTGCCGTTTTGAGACCATTTTCAACTGATATAATGATAATGGCATAATAATGGAAGTCCACCTTTTCAAAGACCAAAACGTTTATTTCTAAAGAATATTTAACATGAGAACTGGAAAACATTTAAAATATCCAAAATGAATAAATAAAACAACCAAAAACAATAAATAAAATGGACTCAATCTATTTTAAAACACACAGTGAAGCTGGCAGGAGCCACACCTTACAGACAGTCTGTGTAGCAGGTAAAACACCCTGCTGGACCCTGCCTACGCACACTGCGCCTCCTCCCATGTAGTTGCTACAGTGCAGACGCTTTTCCTCTTTGCTCTCACCCCTGCCTGCGATTTTCTGCTATTTTTTGCTATCTGCTTCTCCTCAACAAGAAACAAAGAGCAGCAGCTCCTGGATATTTACAAAACCAGTGGGATTATATTTTCTTTGAGATAAAACGGGCATTTTTCAATATTTTTACGACTTCCTCAACGCTACGCGAGGAGGCCTACCAAACAAGATAAGCCTGAGCCTGCTAAAGGTAATTAGCAGAAGATGCCTCCCTTCTCTACGGAAGATTACCATAAACTCCTACAGAAGATTTTACTGCTGGAAACAAATATGAATCGGTTAGAAGTAAATGTAGAAGTGAATGGACTTTGTGGGAACAACACCACTCTAGCACTGACTCAAAACAGTGGACAGGAGCATGCTAGAACCCAGCTAAGTAGCAATAATGAAGCTATGAAGAAACGGGAGGATCCTGTACACGGTAATAAATCTACCAGCGATAATCCTCCCTGGAACACACTTGGTGCGAAGCCAAAGAGAAGACCATTTCCCCGTGACATGGGAGAACGGATATCTGGCAGGACCCAGCGCCCCGATATCTGTGATCTGACCGGCTGGCCTGCGTTACCATCTCCATCCAGGCACAGCGCCTCCTCAACCCCACTGCCTCGTAGGACACAGCAGTGGACAGCTGGGAAGAGGAGAGCTACCAAGAAACCTCCCCAGCAAACAACTGTTCAACTAAAGAACAGGTTTGCTCCACTGCTGCAGGACCATGGATCCCCCTCTGACTGCCTGGATAACCCCCCACCACCACGCAGCAGGGTAAGACCTGCTAACTTAAAACCACAGAGAAAGCTAACGACAGGGCCTGAAAATCTGATTGTGGGTGACTTTTCTGTAAAAGATATGAAAAGCAGTAATAACATCAAAGTACTCTGCTTTCCGAAGGATACGGTGTCTGATTTGGAAAAAAGAATCCTGGAAATTGTGGCTGCACACCCAACTGTGAAAAATATCATTCTGCACATTGGATTTAATGACATTGAAAAACAACAATCAACAGAGTTGAGAGAGGACTTCAACAAACTCTTTGAAACAGTCAGCTCTGTGAATGCTGAGGTTTTCATCAGTGGCCCTCTGCCCCCGACCGGGAGAGGAGCGGAGACATTCAGTAGACTGTTCTGGCTCAACAAATGGCTCTCAACTGCATCTCTTGCTCGCCCAATGCATTTTATTGACAATTTCCGCTTTTTATGGGACCGCAGGCATCTTTTTAAGACAAACGGACTTTGCCTAAATAAGCTAGGGGCAAAGCTATTCATCACCAACATGTCTTACTGCCTGCGTCATCCATCTGTCGCCAAGGACAAGAGACGAGAGGAACCAACAAAGAGGGAAGACGAAACACAGATTATCAGAAACGTCGAAGGAGGACTGAATGTGGATCTCTCCCCCACCCCCCCCAAATCTCCATCCAGGTCTTCATCATTCTCCCTCCCTCCAATAACCTTTCTCTCCCCTCCTCCCCCTTGGAGTTCCAAGAGCTACCCCCACCTACCCCCCGCCCTTCTCAGATTATCAACAACGTCGAAGGAGGACTGAATGTGGATCCCTCCCCCACCCCTCCCAAATCCCAATCCAGGTCTTCGTCATTCTCCCTCCCTCCAATAAACCTTTCTCTCCCCTCCTCCCCCTTGGAATTCCAGGAGCTACCCCCAGCTACCCCCCACCCTACTCAGACCCCCTCTCCCAAGGCTGCAACTAAGTCACCAAAACCCAAGACCCCCTCTTCCAAGGCTGCAACGAAGTCACCAAAATCCAAGACCCCCTCTTCCAAAGCTGCAACGAAGTCACTAAAACCCAAGACCCCCTCTTCCAAAGCTGCAACTAAGTCACTAAAACCCAAGACCCCCCCCTCTTCCAAAGCTGCAACTAAGTCACTAAAATCCAAGACTCTCTCCTCCAAGACTCTTCCCTTATGGCCACCTCTTCCCTTTTGGCCACCCCCTCCCCACCCTGACAGCAGCCCTGAATATTACGGAGACAGAAAAGGGTTCAGCAGTAGACCGCATTATCAGCTGGACCCAAGGTCGCCTACATCAAAACATGGCACCTTCTGCATTCCTGTTGTGACTACTAAGAGAGTAAACATTGGGAAACTTGAACACACTGCTAACCTAAACAATCTCATTCCTGTTCTCTCAAAATCAAAGTCAACCTCAAAGCCTGTCAATAACACCATCAGGATGGGTCTGCTAAATGTAAGGTCTCTTAATAACAAATCCTTTTTAGTCAATGATTTTATTACCACTTCTAAACTTGATTTTATGTTTTTAACTGAAACATGGCTAGAACAAAATAACAGTGCAAGCATTCTGATCGAGACAGCACCCCCCAACTATAATTTTATTGATGTTTGTAGATCTGGGAAAAGAGGTGGAGGGGTTGCTGCTATATTTAAAAATACATTTCAGGGGAAACAGATGTCCCTTGGTGTTTTTCCATCATTCGAATATCTTTGTGCTGTGTTGAAATGCTCTCCCAGAGTTCTCCTGTTAATTATTTACAGGCCACCTAAATATTCATCACATTTTTTCGATGATTTTACTGAATTATTGTCTAGCATCTCCACTGATTTTGACTGCCTAGTTATAACTGGTGACTTTAATTTTCATATTGATGATTTGAATGACAAGGGTGCAAAAGAACTTTTTAATATTCTAGACACATTTGACCTTTCTCAACATGTGAAAGAGGCTACTCATTGTAAGGGACACACCCTGGACCTGATTATCACAAAAGGTCTCCATGTTTCTGATGTTTTTGTGACTGATCCTTCATTGTCTGATCACTTCTGTGTTTTCTTTAATATTTCTTTCATTCCTGACACACAAACAGAATCAAATAAGGTCAAAAAGCGGTACATCAATGAACATGCCAATGTACTCTTTAAAAATGCCATTTCCTCGTTACCACCTCTAAACCCATGTCATGCTGATGATCTTGTAAACATCTTTAATTCCAAAATTCTGAATGTCATAGATGTCATTGCACCTGCTACGGTTAAAACAATTTCTGGTAAGCAAAAGGCACCCTGGAGAAAAGCTGCTGTTGTGACAGCCCAGAGAAGAGAGTGCAGGAAGGCTGAACGAATCTGGCGGAGTACTAAACTTCATATTCACCATGACATCTATAAAGAGAGCCTCCGGGCCTACAATTTAGTCTTAAAAAGTGCGAGAGAAACATACTTCTCCAATATCATAAACAACAACACTAATAAGGCGAAAACCCTATTTGCAACTGTTGACAGACTGACCAACCCCCCAACACAAATACCAGCTAAACTGCACTCCACGCAGAAATGCAATGAGTTTGCATTCTTTTATACTAATAAAATTGAAGGCATCAGACGCGCCATCATTATCTCAAACAAAAAAGTTGGATCACCACCCTGTTCAGGCAAAAGTAACACAGCAATGATGGCAAGCTTTAATGCCATAGACTCTAAAACTCTAGTGGAAACGGTGACAGATCTAAAATCATCCACCTGCTGCCTTGATGCTTTACCTACCAACTTTTTTAAGAATGTTTTTGACTGCCTATCAATAGACGTATTGCAAATAGTTAATAACTCCATTCAATCAGGCATTTCCCAAAGGCCTTCAAAACTGCAGTCATTAAACCTCTTCTAAAAAAGCGGAGCCTAGATGCCTCTATTATCAACAACTACAGACCAATTTCAAATCTACCCTTCATAAGTAAAATAATTGAGAAAGTTGTCCTCCAACAACTAAATCACTTCCTGGCTTCAACTGGCTGCCACAACAACTTCCAGTCAGGATTTCGACCTTTTCATAGCACCGAGACGGCCCTTATTAAAGTTGTAAATGACATCCGTCTTAACACAGACTCTGGCAAAACTTCAATATTAATGCTATTAGACCTCAGTGCTGCATTTGACACTGTCGACCACTCAATACTCTTGGACAGGTTGGAAAACTGGGTGGGGCTCTCAGGCACAGTCTTAAACTGGTTCAAGTCATATCTACAAGATAGGAACTATTTTGTTTCCATTGGCGACTTTGTATCAGAACCTACCAATGTAACGTGTGGAGTCCCACAAGGTTCAATCTTGGGGCCAACTTTATTCAACATCTACATGCTCCCACTGGACAAATCATGCAAAATAATAACATTGACCACCATTGCTATGCCGATGACACCCAAATCTATGTAGCACTATCACCAAACGACTATCGCCCCATAGATCTTCTGTGCCAGTGCATTGAGCAAGTCAAAGACTGGATGTGCCAAAACTTCCTACAACTAAATGAGGATAAAACTGAGATAATTGTTTTTGGTGCTAAAAAAGAAAGGTTTAAAGTAATTCAACACCTTCACTCTCTGTCCCTGAAAACCTCAAACAAAGCCAGAAACCTTGGGGTTATTATGGATTCTGATTTACATTTTGACAGTCACGTTAAATCAGTAACAAAATCAGCCTACTATCACCTCAAAAATGTAGCAAGACTTAGAGGGCTCATGTCAGCTCAAGACTTAGAAAAACTTGTACATGCCTTTATTACTAGTAGGCTAGACTACTGTAATGGTCTCCTTGCAGGTCTTCCGTCAGGCAGCTACAGCTTGTTCAGAACGCTGCTGCTAGAGTTCTTACAAAGACCAAAAAATGTGAGCACATTACACCAATTCTTAAATCCTTACATTGGCTCCCTGTATGTCAGAGGATTGATTTCAAAATCCTCCTGCTCACATATAAATCACTACATGGTCTAGGACCGAAGTATATCACTGATATGCTCCCACTACATAAGCCTTCTAGACCACTAAGATCTTCTGAGACCAATCTGTTAGTGATTCCCAGAGTAAACAACAATCACGGGAGAGCATCATTTAGTCACTATGCAACAAATGGCTGGAATAAACTTCCTGAAGATGTAAGACTTGCCCCAACTCTGACCACTTTTAAAACTAGACTGAAAACTGTTATGTTCACCATAGCTTTCTGCTAAATCTTTTAATGTCTGCACTGTTTTTAATTATTGCAAATAT
This sequence comes from Eutrigla gurnardus, assembly GCF_963514095.1. Lineage (NCBI taxonomy): Eukaryota > Metazoa > Chordata > Actinopteri > Perciformes > Triglidae > Eutrigla > Eutrigla gurnardus. The sequence continues at coordinate 31,154,152 of NC_139917.1, forward strand.
GTTTTTATTCTCTTTTCTTTCTGTAATGCATTTTTAATTTTTTTATTATTTTCTTTTAATTCTTCTATTTTTTTTCTTTTTCTTCTCACTTTGTTTTATGATGTGAAGCACTTTGAGTCTGCCTTGTGTATGAAATGTGCTATACAAATAAAGTTGCCTTGCCTTGCCTTAAGACAGTCCATAGTACACAGTCTGTGAGTGTGCACCGTTTCGCACTGTCCTGTTTGTACTTTGTGTCGACTACCGTGATTGTGGACTGGGAAGACGGTGATGTCACACCTGTAGTATTTTTTCCCTGCCAGCTGGGAAAACTGCATCAGATGGTTAAAAGGTACAATATGTAAGAAATCTAAAGCAAATCATCCTAATTAGGGATTGACCGATTTTATCGGCCGATTTTTTATTTTTATATACCTTTCATATGATGCAAACATAATGTGGGTGATATGAATGTAAGATGATTGCACAAGAGATTGATATGAATGTAAGATGATTGCACAAGATGATTGCACAAGAGATTGACATATGTGAGATTGATTGCACAAGAGATTGACATATGTGAGATTGATTGCACAAGAGATTGACACTGATATGTGCTTTTTTTAAATTATTTTTAAAGAAATGGCTCAGAAAACCAATCCAGTGTGGCAGCATTTCAGAGAAACTACTCCTGGAAAGGCTCGCTGCAACCTCTGCACTGTTTTGGTGAGCATGGGGGCTGAACAAAAAACACATCCAACATGTGGAGCCATCTGAAGCGTCACCACCTTGAGGCCTATGCTGAAGCACAAAAACAAAAGGATGATAGTGCACCAGCCTCTACTTCTGCAGCAAGTTCAACACAGCCTAACCTTGTGCAGCTGTTTGATGCCCAAAGGAAATGGGGTAATTCTGACACCAGGTCCAAAAAAGCTGATCTTGCCATAATTGAGACGATTGCCACAGACAATCACCTATTTACAGTTGTCTCTGGTGTAGGTTTTAAAAGTCTGTCATTGCTGGAACCAAGATACACCCTGAAAACAGAGAAATACTATCGAACTGACCTCTTTGAAAGTGTTCACACAAAAGTGTCAAGGAAAATCAAGGAGATGGTCATGTTAGAAAATGCAGGCCCCTATTTGTCATTCACAACAGATTGTTGGTCTGGGGACACAGAATCCCTAATGAGCCTGACCTGTCATTTCATCACCAGCGACTGGGAAAGGAAACAAGTTGTCCTCAATGTCAAAGCCATGTATGGCTCTCACACTGGGGAATATATCGGCGAGTTGTTCCTCAGTCTGCTGAGACTAGTGGGACATCGACACAGAGGGAGTCATGCTTGTGCTTCGTGATAGCGGTGCGAACATGGTTAAAGGGATGAGGCTCACCGCAGTGCCAGATCTCAGCTGCAGTGCTCACACACTTCAGCTTGTGGTAAATGATGGGATCAACAGCCAGCGAGCAGTGATGGACATTGTTTCAAAATTGAAGTCTTCTGCTACCCATTTTAACCATTCCATACAGGCCAAACAGCGTCTGAAGGCCATTCAAAAAGATCTTGACCTCCCCCAGCACAGCATAATCCAGTCGGTGCCAACACGCTGGAACTCCACTCTCCACATGTTGGAGAGCATGCTAGAGCAGAAGCGGGCACTTACTGTATATGCAGGGGAACATGGAAAAAACCCAATCTTGACAGCGGATCAGTGGACTCTAGTGGCCAATTTGATTGACACACTGAGCCCACAGGTAAAACTGGAAATGAGCAGATCAGACTCCTCAATATCCTGCATAATACCCAGCGTCACTGTCCTTAAGATGATGCTCGAAGTCGAGGGTGCAAAAGCAAGGGGCATCAAAACACTTCGTGACACTATGCTGGACAGATTTAAAAAAAAGGTTTAAAACAGCAGACCAGACCAAATGCTTGGTCCTTGCAACACTCCTAGATCCTCGTTACAAGGGTCATGCCTTATCACCAGAGGCACTGAGCAATGCAAAAGAGTGGATGAAAGAAGAGCATACCACTCTGTCTGAGAAAAGGAAGAGGCCTTCAGCAAATGAAGGCCTGGATCCGAAAAGGACAAGGGTGGAGGAAGAAGAGGAGGAAGACGCAGGTCCATCAGATATGCTCGAGCACATGTATGCAAACCTCCTGGGGGCACATGGACCAACTACTGAGGAGACTGAAGATGAGGAGGAGGAGCAGTTGTTTACCCAGCAGTTGGACCAGTACCTGCGGGAGCAACTGATTGACCAACAGAAGGGCCAACCACTAGACTGGTGGAAGCAGAATGCAGCCCGCTTGCACCTTTTGGCACCAGGAAGTTCCTTACTCCACCCACTCCTTTGTTCCCCAGTGAGAGGGTGTTCAGTGAAATCAGCCAGATGTGTGGTTAAAGGAGGAACAGGCTGATACAGGAACTAGACGTTCTGCTTTTCACCAATCTGCAGCTCCTTAACTGGAAGTATGCACTTTAAGTGTTGGGTAAAGAGAGTTTTGCAGATTGGGCAATGCCCATGCACAAGTATTTTGTTATATTGTTTACATTTTACTGATTTTAGATATTCTTATTTCTACAGTGTGCATGTGCAATGTCATTTTATTTATGCTTGAATATTTATGAGTATTTATTTTCAGTTAAGTTAAGTGATGATGTTTATTATTTTCAACACTTTTTCAGCACTTTACTTTACCTCACCTGTTAATGTTTGTTAAATATTGTTTATTGACTACCTCTTGTTCTGCCTCAACTTTTCTAAGTGCAATAATAAACGTTCCTTTTTGAATTGAGACTCGTAACATTTGTTATCAGTGTGATTTTTAACATGTTAATTGAGGGAGCAAAACTTGTATTGGCTCCAAATATCGTCTCAAGAAAATCGGCAGGCCGTATCGGTCATCGGCCAAGGCTGATGACCAGAAAATCGGTATCGGCATGGGCCCTAAAAAATCCATATCGGTCGATCCCTACTCAGGAATAACGATCATATAACATACTGAACTCACCAACAACAGTACAGCGAAAAAACTTTTGCGGACCGCAAATCATGTTGGTTTTGAAAACATGTTTTGGCACGTGGCTCCACCCACTGGCGTCTACAAATCATTGCAGTCAGTAGAGTCTCAGCTGCCGAGCGACCACGGGTTGCCAGTTTCGACTGAGCTACAATGGCGGAGGCAACGAAACCCAAAAGAGCTCGTTATGATTCACAAAAACGCCAAGATAAAAACCGAGGCAAAGCGAGGGTCTATATAGGGGGTCCATTTGAACGGTGGAGACAGTAGAAAGCTGAGAGGAATTTGAAATCGGATGCAGAATTGGCTACTCTTCTCCTAGACAGGTAAATTGAGTTTGGCTAACTAAGTTAGCATCATAGCTTGACGGGGATGGACATTTCGAATACTTTGAACTGTCGAGTAACATTATTCATTTTGATCATAGAAACAAACGTTAGCAGCACAGCTAACGCTAGCAGCATTAGCACAGTCCTGTTACGGGCATCCGGCATCCGGCCGGCCATCGGCTGGACACTAGCAGCATTGACGGTGGATACGCCAACAGCTCTGGCAACCTCAAGTCTGCAGGGGAATGGGAGGCGGATACGACTCGGCGCAGTGTTTTGAATTTGAGTGTCGTACCGTTTTGGCCACATTCTTACATATGGCGCCTTTAAGCTTTAGGCAGAGATAGAGGTTTGTTGTATTGCCGCTTTTAGTTGCTATTGTTTTTGAACAAACGTGACATACCGGCTCATTCAGGTCGATGGGTTCACCGCGGTCATTCTGTTTGAAACCGAAGTGTGTCAGCTGTCGATGCTACACGCTACACCAGAGGGGTATTCCACCAAACTCGCTAATTAAAGCGGCGCTTACCTGGTTAAGCCTGGTTAGAACTAACGCCAACTTCCATTTGCGGCTAAACCCGTTCCATTAACGCATTTCAGCCGCGCCTTGTTGAGGCTTATTCAAGCCAGGTTAACGTTGTTGTGTGTTACGCACGTTCACGGGATATGAAGCCAGACCAGAACCGTGAATGTCGAATCATCGAGAAAAGACCAGAGCAAAAATTATTGATGGAACTGTACGAGGAGTACAAACCCATCATAACCAATAAAGGGAATACTGTAGTGATAAATAAAAATCACAAGGCTGCTTGGGCAAGAATTGCCGAGCGATTTAATACGGAAGTACCGTTCAGAGTAACATGTTCTAATTAGGGATGCACGATATTGATTTTTTGAAGCCGATACCGATAGATAACTTTCTGCTCCTCGGGACCGATACCGATACCGATAACCGATAATATTGTTATTCGTTTTTGAATGTATATTCAGATCAAATTCAGGTCAAAAACACTAATGACTAAGCTTAGGTAGATTTAGCATAGCTTTGCCTTTTACCAAACACCTAACCAGATGTATCACAGTGACATGATAATTATTACTATGAACAAAAGAAAGCCAAGAACAGTTTTGACTCTTCAATAAAATGACAATATTTATTTTTTTCAAATAAATATGTAAGTGAGTCAGTCAGTCAGTCAATGACAACTTTCCCTGAGCAGCATGGGATATGCACACACAAGTGCTGCTACATTAAACTGTTGGTCCTGATCCACACAGAAATGTAAACTACGGTAATAGGCAGAAATATCAGCAAAGCAACAGCCACTACTGCGGATGTGATCCCCTCCATTCAAGCGCTGACGCGACTGCTAAAACAAACGTTACCAACAGACCACGGAGTGAAAACATCAAAGGAAACCCCGTTAAAAGCAGTGGAAACGCGTTTTGGTGACATCGAGGAAAAGCCACTGTATTATCTCTCAACTATACTGTATTAATAATTGTTTTTATCGGATTTATCGGGTTGACGTCATAATTCCTATTATCGGGCCGATAATTATCGGTCCGATAATTATCGTGCATCCCTAGTTCTAATATAATACACGATTTCTCTAACGTGAGGATAGTGTAGAGGTAACGCGTCAGCTTTGCATGCCGCCGGCCACGGTTCAATTCCCGACTATGGAAGTTTGTGAAACGTATTTATTTGGCCGGAAATCAATCAATCAATAGATCAATCAATATCTCTCTCCCTCTCCCTCTCTCTCTCTCTCTCTCTCTCTCTCTCTCTCTCTCTCTCTCTCCCCCTCTCTCCCCCTCCCTCCCTCCCTCCCTCCCTCCCTCCCTCTCTCCCTCCTCCTCCTCCCTCCCTCCCTAGTAAATGCATCTACCAACAATTCAATGAACACATTCAATGAACCTATTAATGAACTCACCTGAAAGGAATTTATGTGGCTGAAAATTGTCATTGGGATCTATAACATGCTATTAATAATAACATCTTTATCTATCATGTTTCTGCAAGTTATATTTGGGTTCTGGGGAAATTGTATGACATATTTATCATAGTTAAGGTAAAATGTTGGTCTAATTCTCTGATCTAAAGACAAGGATGAGCCAGGATGTGAACCTGCGATGCCCACATCCGAGGGCAGGTGCATCACCACTCACCCAACTGGAGGCTTTAGATAATGATATGGCCAGTCGCTCTTAAACAAAATACACGATTTATTCATATTTTTTTTAATTGCAAGCATGTATTTTTGGACGCTTGATGAAAATATAGTCTGTTTGTACTTGATATATGTAATTTTGGTACTTTTTGGTCTTTCAAGTGACGAGATCACGAGGACTAGACTTGGCGGAACCTTCTGCTGGTACAGTTGTTTCCGACAGACGGACTTCTCTGAAACCCCCGCTAAAGTAAGCCTGATGGTTAGCCTGCCCCGGAGCAGGCTAGTTTGGTGGGATAAATTCCCATGGTTACTTAGCGGAGAGTCCCTCAAGTCACGTTGATGGAACGCAACTCTCGCTAAAGGTAGCGAGGCTTATCGGAATTAGCCCGGCTTTGCGATTAGCGAGTTTGATGGAATACCCCTCAGGGTATACCAGCTAGCCTACTGAATCTCTTCGTCATATTAATGATTAAAAACATAAATAATTCCCCCATACATTAAAACTAGCGATACTAGAATTTGAAAGTCGATATCCAGGAAAATACTCACTTGATTCAATTTTCGATACCACCGGGAGAAGATTAATAAAAAGGCAGAATTGTGTGTGTGATTTATGTTATATGTATTCAGCTACAGTCCTGTTTATTTCTTGCGTTTCTGGCTTTGCACCATAAATAATGTAGCTGATCATATAGAGTTGTTAGAGCAGTAATGAGAACTTAAAGCTCTAGTCTACGATTTTTCACTTGAGCCAATAGTAGCCATTCGGTCCGCATGGCTACTGTTGGCTAAATGTTCCGATCCAATCCTCGCTCACTCTCCTGCTCACGTCTCGTCCCGAATCACTTCCGCGTTTGAAACTATGAACGGACAAGACGCTCGTTGCCGTGAACAGTTCAGGCATGGAGCAGGGCTCTCACGTGAGTTCAGAGTGAGATTTTGGCTGAGGCTGCAGCGTCAGCGGGGAGGGGAGGAGGAGGGGGGGATTGTGGCGAGCAAGCGCCGGGATCGGGGACGTACTGCGGTCGGGGTGAGCGAGAAATCCAACCGGCACCCGCTGTATTTACACCGATAATATTTCACCATTCGTGGCCGTAATAAACACTATTACTGCTTTGTACATGTTGTGAAGTCCCGGACACACCGGGAAACTCAACGGCCTGCCTGAGTTCATCCTTTACCTGGAGGGGATGTTCCCATTCATTGTCTATGTAAGAAGCCGTGCGATGACGGCGCGGAGCGGCGAGTTTCCAGAGACAGCGTCACCACCGCAAGCTCTCGAAAATCTTTAAAACTGAACGTTGTCCATCTAAAATAAAGAGATTCAGCAACGGCATAGCTTATTTCTCGCCTAAAATGTTTTCAGAAACACGTTTCGGTGAACTATTTTTGTAAAATAAGAGGGAGGTGGGAGGCTGGGAGGGGAGAACGATAGAGTTCGGAGGGGAGGGGAGGGGTGTGTGTGTGGGGGGATGCTTTTTTCAAACCTTTCAAATCATAGACTAGAGCTTTAATCGCCCAGCAAAATTTGTTATCGTGACAGGCCTAATTCTCCCCCTCAAAGAACCCACAATCCTGACGAAGCGTTTCCCCGCCTGAATGAAAGACTGAGCCGGCTTACCGACGGTGAGGTTGACGACACAGCTGGCCTTAAGCTTCGGGACGTAACATCTGTATGCTCCGCTGTCAGACAGATTCAGCGACGTCATCCGCAGATCCAGGATTCCTCTTTTCAAGTCTTCCCTGTTAACAGACGTCCTGTTTTTGTATTGATCCGCCTGGTCATCATGATTCGGCTCTCCATATCGATGACCGTAGACCATTTGTTTGAGGTCAACCCTTTTCCAGTCGAATGTGTAATTCTCCACGTTGGCCTCGGGACCCAGGCAGCATGGCAGAGTAACTCCATCACCTGTCGCCACCACCAGTGTCGGCGTCGGGGAAACTCCATGGGAGACTGCTGGAGAAGCAAACAACATTCACACGGCTCAGAGTTGGTTGGCATTAGTTAGCCTATAAGAACCCTTGATGACACAGGTTCTTTAAAAGGTTCTTGAAATTCCCTTATACAGCGATATCCTTGATATTGGGGGGGGGGGGATGAATCGATTATTGATTAACTGTCGATAAGAAATTACTCGATTAAAATAAATTAATTGCAATTAATTACATTTTGAACCCGTAATTCCCCGCCAGTCCACGTGAGGGCGCGCTTGACGCCAGACGTACTTGACGCACATGCGCGAACACAAGCGAGGCAGGGATCTGACGACAACAACAAGGGGTACGGGAAGCGGGACGCTGGCAGCAGTGTTTCACACACATTAACCATAGTCTCAATGTTCGACCAAAAATATTTATCAAGGCAAATGGACTTAGGCTAGCGGCTCTAATGATAGGCCTAAACAGGAGGGCAGCAGCGCTTATTGTAAGGGGGAATCCTCGCGGCTGGTTTGGCTCATCAACGTTCTGTTTTCCCCCGTCGCCATGGCGAGGCGTCCCCCGCGCCGACCCCCCCTCAGCTGGCGAGTGTGACGGCGCGTATAGCCCCGTTCACATACGTCGCCACTCGCTTTCTCGCTGAATTCTACTCGCTGGCAAAACATTTTTTACTGCCGCCGACGGCGAGTTGAAGCGGCAACTCTCTGTGGATCTATCGGTTGACGTCAACTGTCAATCATCTCTATTCTACATTCCGATTGGTACTCGCTTCACTCGCGTTGCAGAAAGTTACAATTATTTAATTTGATCTCCGTACCCGCCCACATCCCGCTAGAACACATTCACATCCATTGACAGCTGTCGCTCAGAGATGGGCGAGTGGTGACGTATGTGAACGAGGCTTCAGTCAAAACCAAAACACCAAGGAAGGCTGAGGAATATTCACCCACTTATATTAATAATAGTCATAATAAACTAATAGTTTAAAGGCTCGGTACTGTGTTTTAGTCATTTTTGTTTTCATCTTTTCTTGAAACTCCTCAACCCCATTTAGTATGTCAACATTTGGATCAGTACCAGCAGTTTGTAAGAAATTGGTCAGGAAACGATAGGTCATATTTTGGTTCTCAAAATTCACCAAATTGATGCATTAAAATGAAATTATTCAAAATATGATTCGCATTTTTCTTTATATCATAAGGAAGATAGCATTTTATGTTACGTATACAGTAGATGAACCTATTCAGAGGGAAATTCAGCTTCTCAGAAGAATTGCCGCTTATCAATTAATCGATCGATAAGATGAAACAACTATCGATTAATGAATTACTCGATAATTTGCATCCCTAGCTTATATACTTACACTTATAAACGGTGGGCTCTGCCATAAAAAATAAAGCTATTTTCTGAATGAAATATATCAACTAAGCCGTGGAGGAAGTAATTTTCGCCCATCACGCAGTTCAGAGCTAGCACGGGCGGGAGCTAGAGTCCAAAATCGCAAACAGTGGGTTAGCATGGGGCCTACAGCCACACGCTTTCAAAATCGCATTTTTAAACCACTAACATTGCTCAAAACAGCGCCAAACCTCGTCAGCAGCTTGCTCTGGGTGTCTACACATAAAACGAAGCACCAACAACTCAGTTCATGAACCCGAAGTTTATAACAGAAGACAGTTAAGAACACTCACCAATTCTACCCCTGCCAGCTCCTCGCGAAGGATAGTCCGTAAGTGTCGATTACCGAACGCAATGCAAAACGAGGGAGACCACTGAAGATTTCGCCCAGAATAAAACGAGTATACTTTTAAATTAGTGGCAGTTTGGCCAAATATAAGTTAATAACGGTGGGTAAAAACGTCGGGATAGTTTGTATACACTTCCAATCAGTTCAAGACAGCAGCCTTATCTGAAGCACATACATGTCACGCGAGATCTCACACGGGAACACGAGAGCTGCGTTCGGTAATCGACACTTACGGACTATCCTTCGCGAGGAGCTGGCAGGGGTAGAATTGGTGAGTGTTCTTAACTGTCTTCTGTTATAAACTTCGGGTTCATGAACTGAGTTGTTGGTGCTTCGTTTTATGTGTAGACACCCAGAGCAAGCTGCTGACGAGGTTTGGCGCTGTTTTGAGCAATGTTAGTGGTTTAAAAATGCGATTTTGAAAGCGTGTGGCTGTAGGCCCCATGCTAACCCACTGTTTGCGATTTTGGACTCTAGCTTCCACCCGTGCTAGCTCTGAACTGCGTGATGAGCGAAAATTACTTCCTCCACGGCTTAGTTGATATATTTCATTCAGAAAATAGCTTTATTTTCAATTTCTGCCAAACTTACACTTTAAGTTCATTTTCTTCTTCCTTGGTGGTGAATAGACAGCAGACAATGGTGTTTGAGGTTCATTATCGCCACCGCATGGACATATTTTTCGTGCACCACTGCAATGCATTGTGGGTGATATACAGCTCTGGAGTGACCATCGTTGTCAGTGGCGTGCACAGACATTTTGGGGGGCAGGTGCTCGGTGAAAACTAAGGGCACTTTATGCGGCATGTAGAACTGACGGCTGGCTTATAGCTGAGTGAGATTTAAAAAAATAAATAATAATTACAGGCACATGTTGAACGTAATTGCATATTTATTTATCAATATCTTAATAAAATTACTTGACCTTTGAACTGGTACAGTTTCACACTATAGCACTGATCAGTCAATCACTATTGTTTTATTTCCCAGAGAGCTGCTCCCCTGGGCTGCCTGCTGTAGCGCCCTTTCTTTTCCCCTTCTTATCCTCGCCTTTCTAGGCATTATGCTGCAATTGGTAAATAAAAAGAGACCAACAATATGAATAAGGCTGTTTGGTTATATTTCAACAAGGCACAGGGCTACTTTTCCTGCAGGCAATTGGGAATTTGTACGTTCTAAGTTTGCCTCGTGGCTGCGCTAACATTCGCGATCTCAAATGTGCTTAGCCTGCCACGTTATAACTGTATTTAAGTGTAATACCAGCTTTAGCCACAAGAGGCTAGTCTTTACCTTTGTATGAGCGCAGGTTGTGCAGCTCGTATATTGAAAATGGATGAAACAGTGCCTTTTCTGTATGCTACATGTCAGATATGTTTTCTTTTTGAATATTTTTCTATCTGTATATTTTTATATGTTTATGTACTACACTATATGATCACTACCTCAGAATTTAGATACATTTAGATAAGAATTCGAATTATAAGTATTTCTCACTCACACCTTATTCACATTTTGATGGTACATTCTTCCCTTTTGGAATTTTATTTGTTTATTTTATTAACCCATCATATGCCATTAGAAATATATTACAATTACAGTAGTACTCGTTAGTATTTGTACAGGCGGGAAGAGATTCTCCATGCTGCAGGTGACGCACGCATCCTGGCCCTGAATCCACATACCAACTTTGGTTTTGTGTCTGACCCATGTGCAGAATAAAAGGCTTCATCCGCTATTGGGAGTCATCTTGTTTCCACACAACGCAGAGCAACAGAACCGACCAGTAACATGTGCACTGTCTGCTGCCACTTGCTTGGTCCAGAGGGCAAGGGCAGGTGCTTTAGCACCACCTAGTGTCTACCTGTGCACGCCACTGATCGTTGTTCACTCGATCACTCAGCCCTCAAGGGTCGATCTCACGGAGTTCACTTCAGCTGTTCAGGGAAATGGAACAGCCCTTAAGATGGCGGCGGGGATTCCCCCGAGGGCAAGTGCTTAGGGCAAGTGAGCGAGGGCGACTCAAACTGTTATTGAAACGCAGCTAAGATCTGACTGATTACATGGTCACTTTAACTTCACTGATAGCTTAGTGGTAGAGTTCCCCCCCCCCATGTAATGAAGCTCCTTGCAGCGGCCCCGGTTCGAATCCGCCCTTCGGCCGTCTTTTAAATCATGTCGTCGCTCTCTCTCTCGTCCCTTTAACTCTATGATGTCTCTTATGGGAGCAAATCAAATAAATATAAAAACATAATTAAAAGTGGTAAGTAGGCTGTACGCTGACAAAGAAAAGTCTTTGTGAGAAGAGAGTCATTTATATATAAATCAGAAAATACATTTGTGAATCCTCTCTGTGCATTCCTTATTAATGAGACTGAACTGACCCCATAGTGCGTGAGAGAGAGAGAGAGAGAGAGAGAGAGAAAAGATACATCGCCCCCCCCCCCCACCCCCGTGATTTTGGCATTAAGCTGTAGTTGCCGTGGCATGTCGGTAAATGCCGCGGCAGGTCAGTGGCAAGTGCCTCAAACAGCCTCAGGTGCGACCGGAAGTGCCACGGCTAGCTGCCGCTGCCACGATTTGCGCTTGCTCTTACTGCTGCTTTGTCTCAATTTAAAAAAAAAAACACACCAAATATGTTCAACACTATCAAGTGCGGCAACGCTAACGCTTTACTATGCTAACGCTTTACTATGCTAACGCCCCGCCGACAGCGGTATACACTTGGTCAGCAATAGAGAAAGACGTTTACGGGAGAAGCTATACGCCTGCCGACATTAGCGAACACCATGGTTTTAAAGCTTTAAAACGAAATGTCGTTGAACATAGCGACGCTCGACTTACCCGCGTGGGAAAACGTTGCATCGGTGTTACCCAGAAGGACTGCGCATAGCAGCACAGCCTTCATGTCACAGAATTAAATTGAGATTGTCCGTTGTCTCTCGTGTGGTGGACTTTGAGGCAGCGTTCACGCCGCTACACGGAAGCCTACTGAAAATAGTTTCCACACCACGCCGCCAACAATAACAACAACATAATTACTGACCGTAATGACGTCACAAACGACGTCCCCCTCGAGATTCACCGCTTAAAATGGACGGGGGGGGGGAATCCAGGTGACGCAAGGGGCGATTCGAGGGGTTATGTCCATACATTCTGGGGCTCACATTTCTCATGGGCTGGTCCCAGGAACGTTGCGGACCGGAGTGACTACTGCCTGGAGGATTACTGGCCAGCGGAGGACTCGGCGGTCCCGAATATTACATTTCAGAGCAACACACAACACGAAGCACAAACGGCTGTTCAGATCATGCCAGTGTACCAGCGCTGTTCTGTTAGATTAAAATGAAGGCACAAAAAGCATCTATCTATAAATATACATATATATATATACACAAACATAGTGACGTGAAACGTTTACATTCAGAGTAGAAACGTCTTTTTACCTGGTAAACTGGAAAGAAGCTCCGCACGTTAGAAGAAGAACTCAGCTCTCACTGCCTGACGCTCTTCCGGTATACAGGCGCACGTGTCTCCCTGCCCCGCCCCTTTTGTCCGAATTTCCCGCCATTTGAAGTCTCCGGGGACTCTCATTGGTTGAGAGCAGCGCGTTTCCCTTCTGTGGAACCGATTGCCAAAGTGTTGAAATTAATAATAGTTTCACTTTGTTTTCAGCTTTCATAGTCTCGCCATTATTTAATATCGATTAGAGCATGATATATATATATATATCTATATCTATATCTATATATATATATATATATATATATACATACACACATACTTGTACTATATATACATACACATGTCTTTATATAGAGTGAAAATTGCACTGTTACTTTTTTTTTATATCAGAGCCTACATGTAAGTACATCAAGGTATATCCATTATGCAGAGTGTAATCACCTTCTGTATGTGGGTTGTATAAAGTACCCCAGTGGAGAAAACGGTGGTGGTCTTCCGAGGATGAAAGTCCACATGTTAGTTAGAATCATGTTAGTTTTTTTAGCTGTAGTCATGGGTGTCAGACTTATTGTATGAGGGTGGGACAAATTCCATCCACTTTCTAAAACAATTACTTTTGGACCCAGAAATCAGAAATTGCAATTGCATGTGAGCACATATATATCTTCTGAATTAGTCATGGAATCCATTCATCTACTATTAGCTTTTTAATATTTTCAAATATGTGATAAACAGGAGCTGGCCGTTTTACAATATGTACCCATATTTCTTTCTCATGTTATAGTGGGATGAAAGTACCAAACCATGTTAAAATACATCAAAATAAATTAAATTACATCTGAAATGATCAGCATGTGTGCCATGGCTGTTTACGTCAACACAGGATTTGGGTATTATTTTTACTACTGTGAATCAATCAAAACACAAACCTAGGAATAGAAAAAACAAAAAACTGCATTAGTTATAAATATATTTATTTATTTAATAACAACATGTTGGCAAAACTGGATAGATCACACTGGATGTGACAACCCAGCAAACATTTTCTCAACCTGTGTCTAGATGAAGACGTCCAATCGACGTCGCGTCACGACGTGACTTTAATTCGACTGTTTTTCGACATGATAACATTAGGGGGAATACGATCTCAAAGAAAACATATTTAACTGAAAAAACACTGTCAAGAATGATTTCCTCTATCTACTGCTGTGTCGAGATGCAGATATCCTATCATGTCGGGACGTCTGATTAACGTCGGGCAGGCAGGTTGATCTGACGTCTACCTGAGGGGCTGAAATGACCGTCATTTAGACGTTGTTTCAACGACATATCAACGCACGAATGTTAAAAACTATTCGAAATAATGGAAATATGTTCGTGAATTTAAGAAAATAATGTAGTATCATATTGGCAATGTGGGCTAAAATGTTTGTGATTCGAGCATCCATCTAGGAACTATTTTTCTTCGCGTAGTTAGCGCACCTAGCGGTTTCCTACGCATGCGCAAGAAGAACTTTGCAGCGTCAGTTGACGAGGAGGAGACACAGACACCTGTGAAAGGTGAGTTACTAAAAGTACTGTAATTTAAAATGAAACCGTGTTTGGTAAGACATTATACGTTTATCAGTTGCATGTTAGAGTTTTGATTGTGTTGCTGCATCGTGTATTGTTACAGATAGCTGTTTTTTTGTTGCTTTTATCCGTAACCGAGCGGCGGCTAGCAGCCGAGTTAGCTGCCGTGTGAAACTAGCCCTGAGTTAGCTCGCAGGCTACGTGAGGTACTCGATGCTAAACCGAGCCGAACATCTGTGCAACTCTCGGTTTAGCATCGTCACAGAACCATAACACTTGTGCCAGGCCTATAGGTGTCGCTTGACATACACCTAAAACGTGACGGAGCATGCGCAGAAGGTTTTCGCTCTATAATTTGTTCTTGCCATCTATAAAGTGCATTTAACATCTGAATAGGTGCTCTGTAAAATGTTTTTTTTTTCTTATGCCCTCTCTCCAGCTGCTGTGAAGAGATGGAGTCCAAAGGCCACAGATGCAGAAATAGTCTGTGGGTGCAGTCGAATAGTCTTTTTTGCTTAGGAAGGTTCCTAACTGAAGAAGTGACCCGGAAGTAAACAAGTGGCCGCCATGATAAGAGCTGTTCGAATTCTCTAAATGCAAAGGAAAGGAGCTCCAATGCTTCCTTTCAGAGCTCCTTTAGCAAAGGATGCAACGGACCTTCCTATGCGATAGGAAAGGAGATTACGCCGACCCACAATTCTTTGCGAGAGCAACATTTAAAGTGCCGCACACCTCGGCCGTTCATGAAAACAAACGATATGTGCATTTACATATTTAACAATGACTTTCATGCAGACATATAGTAATTGGAATAGTGATAATAAATGTGTGGACAGTGATAATAATTGAATAGTTTTTATTTATTTATTTCAATCATGTTACAAATGTTTGACAAAAACGAAACTAAAACCACAAATGAAAAGTAAATAAAACAACGGTCAAACAGGAAGGAGGGGCTGCTGGACCTGAAGCCGGTCAGTGAACCAGCTGTTTATAAAACCAACATGGGGAGAAGTGGACGATGTGCTTTTTGTAGTCCATTATTGTAGTTTCTCCAGCGCAGACGCACGTCAATCGCCGGTGCCGATCATCAGCTGTCAATCATCAGCGGCCGCGTTTTAATGACGTAGCTTAGTGAAAGTCCGGTCGGATTCTCTGAACACCGCGGTCGACTATTCCTAAGTCCTTTTGAGTTCTCCTATCGCCTTTCCTTAACCCCGTGACGTTTTCCCCAGAGGTCAAGGGATAGGAGATAGGAATAGGAGTTAGGACCTTATTTTTTGACTATTCGACTGCACCCTGTGATTCAGAACCACCTTAAACATGCCCCAGAAAGGAGCGGGGGCAAGGGGCAGACCCCCACAGGACTGCAATAAAAAGGAAGTCAATAAAACATTT
The DNA here is from genome assembly GCF_963514095.1 of Eutrigla gurnardus. Classification (NCBI taxonomy): domain Eukaryota; kingdom Metazoa; phylum Chordata; class Actinopteri; order Perciformes; family Triglidae; genus Eutrigla; species Eutrigla gurnardus. Next base: position 31,169,782 of record NC_139917.1, read on the forward strand.
GTTCCAATATACATGTTCGTTTTTTATTCCATTATTCAATACATAGATAACTCATTACATATATCTGGTCCTGAATGCTGTCTTTTTCTTTTTTACCTGAGATTAGTCCATGTACTACTTGTATTTTACAGTATGGGTGAACATTACTTGAGTATTTTTTACTTTATCACAGGTGAGTTTATTTACTATGAAAGTTTTGACCAGGTTCACCATTCCTGTGATATTTTAAGTTTGCAAATGTGAAATTTGCTGGTGTTGTCTATTGGACTTTTTGACCTCTTTGCATTTTGAGGATTTTTTTGCTGAAATTGATAAATTAATTTAAATAGTTGTAGATTAGAGCATTCCCAGCTGGCACCAGACGTCACTTAGACGTCATAGAGACGTTGGCCTCGTACGTTGAATAGACGTTAGTATTTAGTTGAAAATGAAAATCGGGTTAACGTCTAAACTTAACGTTGATTTGATATCAAAATCCAACGTTAGACAGATGTTACATTTTTACATTAAATCAATGTCTGGTTTAGACGTTAACCTGATTTTCATTTTCAACTAAAATATAACATCTATCCAACGTTGGACTTGGACATCAAATCAACGTTGGTTTTAGACGTAAACCCGATTTTCAATTTAAACTAAAATATAACATATATCCAACGTTGGACTTGGACATCAAATCAAAGTTGGTTTTAGACGTTAACCCAATTTTCATTTTCAACTAAAATATAACATATATCCAACGTTGGACTTGGACATCAAATCAAAGTTGGTTTTAGACGTAAACCCAATTTTCATTTTCAACTAAAATATAACATATATCCAACGTTGGACTTGGACATCAAATCAAAGTTGGTTTTAGACGTTAACCCAATTTTCATTTTCAACTAAAATATAACATATATCCAACGTTGGACTTGGACATCAAATCAAAGTTGGTTTTAGACGTTAACCCAATTTTCATTTTCAACTAAAATATAACATATATCCAACGTTGGACTTGGACATCAAATCAAAGTTGGTTTTAGACGTTAACCCAATTTTCATTTTCAACTAAAATATAACATATATCCAACGTTGGACTTGGACATCAAATCAAAGTTGGTTTTAGACGTTAACCCAATTTTCAATTTAAACTAAAATATAACATATATCCAACGTTGGACTTGGACATCAAATCAAAGTTGGTTTTAGACGTAAACCCAATTTTCATTTTCAACTAAAATATAACATATATCCAACGTTGGACTTGGACATCAAATCAAAGTTGGTTTTAGACGTTAACCCAATTTTCATTTTCAACTAAAATATAACATATATCCAACGTTGGACTTGGACATCAAATCAAAGTTGGTTTTAGACGTTAACCCAATTTTCATTTTCAACTAAAATATAACATATATCCAACGTTGGACTTGGACATCAAATCAAAGTTGGTTTTAGACGTTAACCCAATTTTCATTTTCAACTAAAATATAACATATATCCAACGTTGGACTTGGACATCAAATCAAAGTTGGTTTTAGACGTTAACCCAATTTTCATTTTCAACTAAAATATAACATATATCCAACGTTGGACTTGGACATCAAATCAAAGTTGGTTTTAGACGTTAACCCAATTTTCATTTTCAACTAAAATATAACATATATCCAACGTTGGACTTGGACATCAAATCAAAGTTGGTTTTAGACGTAAACCCAATTTTCATTTTCAACTAAAATATAACATATATCCAACGTTGGACTTGGACATCAAATCAAAGTTGGTTTTAGACGTTAACCCAATTTTCATTTTCAACTAAAATATAACATATATCCAACGTTGGACTTGGACATCAAATCAAAGTTGGTTTTAGACGTTAACCCAATTTTCATTTTCAACTAAAATATAACATATATCCAACGTTGGACTTGGACATCAAATCAAAGTTGGTTTTAGACGTTAACCCAATTTTCATTTTCAACTAAAATATAACATATATCCAACGTTGGACTTGGACATCCAATCAAAGTTGGTTTTAGACATTAACCCAATTTTCATTTTCAACTAAAATATAACATATATCCAACGTTGGATTTCGATATCAAATCAACGTTGGGGTTTGACGTTAACTCGATTATCATTTGCAACTAAAATATAACATCTATCCAACGTTGGACTTGGACATCAAATCAAAGTTGGTTTTAGACGTAAACCCAATTTTCATTTTCAACTAAAATATAACATATATCCAACGTTGGACTTGGACATCAAATCAAAGTTGGTTTTAGACGTTAACCCAATTTTCATTTTCAACTAAAATATAACATATATCCAACGTTGGACTTGGACATCAAATCAAAGTTGGTTTTAGACGTTAACCCAATTTTCATTTTCAACTAAAATATAACATATATCCAACGTTGGACTTGGACATCAAATCAAAGTTGGTTTTAGACGTTAACCCAATTTTCATTTTCAACTAAAATATAACATATATCCAACGTTGGACTTGGACATCAAATCAAAGTTGGTTTTAGACGTTAACCCAATTTTCATTTTCAACTAAAATATAACATATATCCAACGTTGGACTTGGACATCAAATCAAAGTTGGTTTTAGACGTTAACCCAATTTTCATTTTCAACTAAAATATAACATATATCCAACGTTGGACTTGGACATCAAATCAAAGTTGGTTTTAGACGTTAACCCAATTTTCATTTTCAACTAAAATATAACATATATCCAACGTTGGACTTGGACATCAAATCAAAGTTGGTTTTAGACGTTAACCCAATTTTCATTTTCAACTAAAATATAACATATATCCAACGTTGGACTTGGACATCAAATCAAAGTTGGTTTTAGACGTTAACCCAATTTTCATTTTCAACTAAAATATAACATATATCCAACGTTGGACTTGGACATCAAATCAAAGTTGGTTTTAGACGTTAACCCAATTTTCATTTTCAACTAAAATATAACATATATCCAACGTTGGACTTGGACATCAAATCAAAGTTGGTTTTAGACATTAACCCAATTTTCATTTTCAACTAAAATATAACATATATCCAACGTTGGACTTGGACATCAAATCAAAGTTGGTTTTAGACATTAACCCAATTTTCATTTTCAACTAAAATATAACATATATCCAACGTTGGATTTCGATATCAAATCAACCTTGGGGTTTGACGTTAACTCGATTATCATTTGCAACTAAAATATAACATCTATCCAACGTTGGACTTGGATATCTAATCAACGTTGGATTTTGACGTCGACCAGTTTTTAATTTTCAACTAAAATATAACTCAACTATCAGTACTCCATAGCCAGGCAGTTAAAAGGAAAGCCCACCTCATTACACAGGATCCCACCCACCCCCTGCACAAGTTCTTCCAAGTTCTACCATCAGGCCGCCGGTATAGAGTACCCCTATCTAAGAAAAACATACACAAAAACTCATTCATACCCACGGCCATAAACAGCTTAAATAAACAATGAACAATGGACAAAGGAACCCTGACGCACTGTCACTTTACACTTCACACTTTTATTTAGTTATTTTTACAGTTTTTAATATTTATACTTGTTTTAAGATCTATACACACTGTGTGTGCTCTCAGAGATTAACGTTGTCGTATGAATGTCTATCAGTACATTTTCATGTTTGTATGTCGAGCCACGTCAAAGACGATTTTCTGTTACGACAGAAAATAAAGTTTTCTGAATCTGAATATCCACCGTTGGATTTTGATATCAAATCAACGTTGGGGTTTGACGTTAACCCAGTTTTCATTTTCAACTTAAATATTACATCCATCGAACGTTGGACTTTGATATCAACTCAATGTTGGATCTAGACACCTAGCTGACTTGCATTTTCAACTAAAATATAACATCTATCCATCATTGGATTTTGATATCAAATCAATATTGGGTTTCGATGTCAACCAGATTTTCATTTTCAGCTAAAAAATAACATATCCAACATTGGTTGTTAATGTCAAATTTACATTAGGTTTAGACATTATCCCAATTTTCATTTTCAGCTACAATACAACATAGGTATGCAACGTTGGATTTTGATATCAAATCAACATTGGGTTTAAACATCAACTCTTTTCAATTAAAATATAACATCCACCCAACATGTGAATTTTAAGTCTAAACCACTTTGGGATTTGACGTCATCCCTTTTTCGACAAAACTCCAACATACGTTATAATTTGATGTCAAACGGATTTTCATGTTCAACTACATTTCAACATCTATTTAACAGTATAGTTTAATGTCAAACCAACGTTGGGTTTTGATTTCAACCCATTTTTCATTTAACTAGAATTCAGTGTCTATCCCACATTGGAGTTTGATGTTTAAACTTTTGTTGGTAAGTATTCATTTAGTTTCAAGTAGACAATGTTTAGTTGTATGGGTAAATAAGACTGGTTAACAAAAAGGCTTTTTAATAAACCACTTGAGAATATTTAAAATTTTAACAAAATTTTAACACATTTAACATTTAGAGAAAAACAGTTAACATTTAAAAACAATGATTATTTAAAACGTAACTTTTAAGGCGAGTCCACACCGGACCGACTGCCCGACTCGTGGAGTTACTTAACACGGCAGACTCGAACAACGACTTGGGCGGTTCACACCTACGGAACTACAGCCGACGCCATACGTTCCGCGCTTGCGCGAGATGTAATGTCTCCAAAACAACAGGCGGCGCTAATCTGTATTGTGGGCCAAAAAACACGAAAACCGGAAGTAGGCGGTCCTCTCTAGACCACCTTCTTCGATTCTACTGGTTATCTGGTATGTTTACATCGTCACTTCCGGGCTTCACTGATTCGCTAGTCAAGCTGCTAGCCTCCACCAATCAGAATGGTAAAAGAGTCACCGATTCACATGGCGGATTACACATTTGAATCGGCTGAAATGAACGCCGACGTGGGCCGATTCGAGCGACCACACCAAGCAGACTCATGTCACGGACGCCGACTCTCACAACGACGCCGATTATCGGTCCGGTGTGGACTCGCCTCAAAACAACAATTAACAACATTTAAAAATAACAACTTTTAAACAACAGTTAACAACATAAAAAAAAAAAAAAAACTGCCACCACCGCCCACCCTGTCTGGGGCATATTTGAGGCAGAAGGAGAAATCTTCGCCTTCGTCTCCTCCTCTCTCCCTGGAGTCTTCAGGACACTCTCTGTAAGAAATATTTGAAACTTCAGAGTACAGGACAAGTAAGGCTACAGTAAGAGTAAGGGTGAATTCCAATTCTTATTTTCATCCCCTAGCCCTTAACCCTTGCCCCTTGAAATAGTACTACAAGGGGTAGGGGTTGAAAGTCAAGCCCTATGAATTGGGACACCCCTTCAACAATCACATAGGTCATCAGTAGTCTCTGTTGGCTTTCACGTAAGCAGCGTGACAAGTTTTTGCCACAAATCCTGTATTCAAAACCATGTTAACTTAATCAAATTTAATGCAGACGGATTTGTTCATTTCAAAACATTTATTGATGTAAATGTGGTGATTTATGTACGGAGACTACAGAGCCCCCAGGCAGCGCTGCTCTTCTGTCCAATACACACAAAGCTTCACTTTTAATTCAAACAAACTAATGCAACTGCCACAATTGTTACATTTCATCAATGCGACCAGCATTTGTCACCTAAAAAGAATGTAACCAGCCGGCAGTAAACCTCTAAAAACCTGCGGGTAAGTTAATTAGCGATTATCTTTTCTCCCGGGATGACGACGGAGGTTGGCCGGCCGACGAGCTCTCCAGACGGGCTGCTGCCTCTGTGACAAGCCGTTGATCTGCTCCACAGGTGGAGCTTCACTTCTCCGAAAAACATCGGAGCAAACTTCTAAACAGCCGTCATTTGGGTAAACTAACCGCCACATTGGGGATCTAGACAGTTACTGTCTCGCATGAAAAAATATTAAAACTTCAAGCGATGTAAAAACAGCGCTACAGCGAGAAATAAAACAGCTTTTCGTTTTACGGCTACCACTGCCAGTTGCCGTGAGATGCATTCTGGGAAACTTGTCATACCCCTCAGTTTGAAGTGTGCCTCTGAAAAATCTCCGTTTTAAGGGCCAGATCGCCCTACCACTTCCCCTTAATCCTTGTCTGAACCAGAATCGGAACACCACCACCACTTCACGTGAACGCGCACGAGCGAGCAAGCGCGCGAGAGAGAGAGAGAGAGAGAGAGCGCGCATATCAAGAGAACACTGAAAATATGCTTTTTACCTGTAATCACACCAAATAAACGTAGATTTGTGAAGGCAAGCTTGCCCCTCCCTCCTTTCATGTTGAAACGGCTCATCAGCCTGTGGATACAAAAAGGAAATGACTAAAAAGCCCAAATAATCAACTCGCATAATTTTTAACTGGTTAATTTTTGCTAACAAAGATGTTATGTTTAATGTGGACATCACAGAGGTTCTACTGGTGGTGCTAGAATGAGGGTCCATCCAAACTGTCAGGATTCATTACCTGGCAAGACCACCGTCTCAACATTGGACTGGTGTTGATGCTTAAAGGTCAACTGCCATTTTTTACAACCTGGACCTTGTTTCTGGCATAAAATACGATTGTTTACTCACCCAGATAACTTTGGTAGCCGGGTCGACGCAGGTCAGTGAGCCTTTCCCACTGCCAACAAAAGACGATTGTTAGCGGGTTTAAATGGGTTTTTTGGCCAATGGGAAAGGGGTATTAGCTTTTTGTGGCTGTGAATGCATGTTGTGGGAAACTTTTACACCTATTACATTCCCTGCCTAAATAAAGCGCATCTATAGTCACCAGCAGAGGTCCCTATCAGCACCCACAGTGAAGACTGACACGGCTTTGAATAACAACAAAGTGTTAATAATCATTTGAAAATAAGGATTTATGATGAAGATGATGACTTTACTGCAGCTGATGTTTAGTCACAAGGTTGCACAGTTATTAAATGAACAGTAGACCTGGGGTATTTACAAAAACATAGCCAGACCTCAATTAATTGATCATTACAGCTCGCGGAGACCGCAGGTTTTAGCTATTTGTTTACCTTTTTTCCAACGTCAAAGCGAACTCTGTACAAGACCTAGAAAGAAACGGTTTTGGGGCAGTGTTTAGCTCAGTTGGTAGAGCACCCGCCCCATGTGTTGAGGCTATAGTCCTCACTGCAGCGGCCCCGGTTCGAATCCTGCATCGAGAGGCCCTATCCTGCATATCATTCCGCCCCTCTCTGCCTCCCATTTCCTGTCTCTCTCTCTCTCAACTGTCCTGTCCATTAAAAGGTGAAAAAGCCCCAAAAAAACATACTAAAAAGAAACGGTTTTCGCATGGTTGAAGAGTAAATTTCACCTAAAAAAAAGGGCGAGTTTCTCTGCAGTTTCATCTGTTAGCACGAAGTAGAAGAAGGGAGGCAGCAGTTACTCCCAAAAAATGGAGCTCCCGCTCTAATCTCAGAGAAAAACACACTTTTGTGTTAGGCAGAGGTTGCGCTAGACTTTTTCGTTGTCTGTCATTTTGACTGACAGGGTCATAAAAATCCTGTCATAATCTATTTTTACCGGTCACTTTAATTTTTTTTAATTATAATAATTACATATTCAATTGCATTTAATTTTAATTCATTTTTAATGAATATTCAGTCCAAACAAGCTGAACAAATAATCCACGCCGTGGATACACACATCAAGCAGAAGAATATGTAACTTTTCTCCGCAGTAACAAAAACATCTGACTGTGTGGCCCCAGTAGCTACATATGAACAATGAACAGTTCACCTGTGGCCTAAACGTACAGTCTCATGCGGCGTTCACACCGGACGCAATAGACGCGCCAGACGCTCCATTCGCGCCGCCTCCGCCTGAATCGCGTGTCATCGCGCCATTTACATTGGTTTTCAATGTAGAGTCGCCGCTCAATTCGCGTCTATCGCGTTCGGTGTGAACGCCCCTTTAAGTAGAATGGAGTAGGAGCGCACTCTGCTGGATACTAAGCGCAACAACATTTAAACAAAAAAAAAAAAAAAAATCGGTTGTAATCGGCGTCTTTTGGCAGATGTTGATTATTTTCAAAAAGGCTATAATCGGCCGATTAAATCGGCAGGCCGATGAATCGGTCGGGCCCTAATTGACATGCCATCTGTTTCTTTTTTGTGTATTTTATTATCTCACAAGTCTATCACAGAATAAAGAACATACTAAAGCTCCTCCGATAATGCACAAATTCATTCATTTCATCTTCACAAGTGTAGAGGTTCACAAAAACAAGCTGCATTATGCAGGTTTAGTTTTTATTTGATTTATTAATGTATTTAGCTACACCAATGACTGTGCTATGTGTTCATATTGTAACAATGGACTTACACGTACTAGGTTACATTACATTAATAGTTTTTTCCCCATATGTAAGGCCCCATATTAGGGATGTCCCGATCCGATATTTGGATCGGATCGGCCGCCGATATTAGCAAAAAATGCATATCGATATCGGATCGGCCTGCACGGGAAAATCCCGATCCGGACTCCCGATCCAGTTTTTTTTTAAACTCCGGTCCGTGTTTTCCAGCGCACCGATGTAGGTAATCCATTCCAGTTTTATTCCGTGTTTCCCCAAAATCCGGTCCGCGTTTTCCAGCACACCTAGCGCACACCTCGCGACCTGTCCAGCATCCACTAAACAACAACAAGACGGACTTGTCTGTGCATGTCCAGTGTTTCCCCTACCATTGTACAGGCCATAAAATCAATACGCCAAAAATAAGCCACCTATCAATTCATTCATAAATCAATAAACATTTACATTAGGAGCGCCTCCGCGCAGCACAGTAGACTTGCTCCGCAAGACGCGCAGCCACAACAATCCTCGCCGCGCGCTCCCGCTACGTTCTCCTTCGTGTCCTTTACGCGCTTGATGTTGTTCTGATGCCGCTCCGCCTCGTTTAACCACCACGATGTCGCTTTCTACTTTGAAAACACGGAGTTGACACTGTATTTTGATAAGCTGTTGCACTCTTCAGACTCGTGGTGTGAGCGGAACCGGACCGGTACCGGAACCGGACCGGCTTCCGCACTGCCTGCTCGCACAGATCCGCTCGTGCGCTGATGCAGATCGAGTGTTGTCGATAAATATATGCACTCCTTCAAAACAACATCAAGCCATATTGTGTGTAGTATTAGGACGTGATGACGTGTGTACGGGCTAAAGCCCGTTTGGGCTGGAGCAGTGTGAATGCAAAGCAAGGGACTCCCTGTGGGGGGAGGATTGTTTTTGATAAGCTGTGGAACTCTGAGTTAACCTATTTCTACCTGAATTTCTATGAACTACCAGGCTGTTGAGTAAACCTATAAATTATATTTTACTTGATAAAATAAGACAATATATGCACTCATGTCGTTGTAGTGTTTTACAGTATCTGTAGCTATTAATGTGATGCTCATCATTTTCCAGACATATTTTTCCAGACCCTAATTTTAGATAATTTCCATCAACCGGCATCTTTAATCTTTAATACATGCTTGGATCGGCCGGTATCGGTATCGGCCGATACTAAAAGCTACAATATCGGTATCGGATCGGAAGTGCAAAAAGCTGGATCGGGACAACCCTACCCCATATGTTAGCAAGAGATGTAGTTGAAAGGAAAATTGGATGGTGGAAGACAAAGATTATGTTTTCAATGCAGATATGCCCCACCAAGCATATGCAACGTCATGGCTGTGTGCAATAAATGCAAATGTAGCACTATTATAAATATTACAAAGCAACGTGATTGGATAGGCTTGACTTGGAAGCATCTGAGTCAAATAATCAATTTTAATTGTATGTACATTTATTTTTACCATGACGAGCTATCCTGATTCAAAATTAGACACATATTAGTCAAAATTGAGTGAACTTTGTGGACTCAAATTCGTCTTTTTTGGGGGGTATATCACCAGCATAACTAGGGCAGTTGCAATTAAATTCGGGAATCGAATATAATTTGAATAGTAAAAAAATCAATACTAATTGAATGCTGAAATTAATATTCGTATGTGTGTTTTTGTTTTGTTTTTATAAACGTCTAACATCAGCAAATCTTACTTATCTAGAAAGCTGTCAGCTGTTGGTAATTCAACATATTTATTGGTAATGTTTTTGGAACGCCCTCTAGTGGACAGGAAGTAAAATGGCATTGGCAACGTATAAGCCTGTGTAGTGTAGTTATAATAATAATAATAATAATTATAATAATAATAATAGGCTGAATTTGAGAATTACAAATTTGAAAATCATTTGAATATTGAGAAAAATATGGAATGAAATTCGAATAGGATTATAGAGGCAATTTGACAGCTCTTATCACAACCGTCAGAGAAAACATAGGAACAATAAACAGCCTACTTTTTTACTGACCAATCTCATGTCTTTCCGACAGAGGTGTAGCCAGGAGGCGGGTAGTTTAGCTTTGAATTTTGGACAGAACCAGGCTAGCTGTTTCCTTCTATGCTCTTGATATCAATCAACTAATCCAATTCTCAAGAAAGCAAATGAGTGCAATTCCCAAAATATATTCCTTTAAATGATAATGAAAGCTGTCATGTAGACAGTGACGTAGACGGTGTGACTGAAGAATCAGTTCTTTGATTCGAGTTAAGTCACTGAGGCGTGGAATCGGGTGTCGACTGCAAATTAGTAGATTCTTATTCAAATATAGTTTTCCTTTTGCCATCTGTCCCAGTGGCCGCAAATGATTACGGGCTTGGCAGCAGGAAGCCTGTTTTGTTCTATGGTGTTTAACATGAGTCTCCTGGTTCAATAGCATCTCTACTGGCTACATATAACTGCGAACCGAAGTAACAACCGGTCGCATGAACCGCCGCTCATGACTCACTCACTTGTCGACCGAGAGCCGCGAAATCAGACCGAAACAACAACCAGTCGCATGAACCACCACTACTCAGTACTCCTTGACGACCCAGTGCTGCGGTGACTCAGACCATAATAAGAACCGGTCCCATCTATGATATTGCGAAGTTTTAATGCAGTAAATGAAGCGGCGAAAGTTTCTTTGTAATACATAAGTCAACTTTATATGTATAGCACATTTGAAAACAGGAGTTTTACCAAAGGGATTTTTAAACTGCTATGAAGGTAAGATTTGGACTGTTGGTGGCAGATGAGATGATTTTATTCCAGGTTTAAGTGCAGGGTGTAGTTTGTTAATGTAGTGATAGATATGAGAGACAGAGCACACAACACTGACTGACTTGATCTGAGACTTGGTGCAGTGCTTTCTGATGCATTAAAGGGGTTAGGAACATCCTTTCCGAGATCATTTATTTATCAGACATACCAATATGACTTAAATTGGGTCAGCTGTGAAAATCATTATGTTGGTTTTGGTACATTTTCAATTAAATGCCCAGCCTACTACAGCTTGCCCATAAAGAATATACCAACCCACCTTGCAGTTGTAGAACAGCTGTATGTCGTCTTCTTGTCGCAGCACTGAGGACACCAGAGAACTGCAATCCGGTCAACATCGATGTCTTGTGTTTGCTGTAGTTACACATAAGAGAAAAAGAGAACAAAATGCTAAAATACCAATCATATATATTTACACCTTTCTGAAGACATTACTGTGTTTATTTTTCCTGCTTTTTACAAGGGATGTCCCAAATACATTTTAAATATACAGTTTATATGACACACTGAATTAATGCAGCTGTAACCTACTAAATGTGACACACAAAGTTGACACAAGTTTTAACACAAGCATCCAGATCCAAAAATTTGATGGTCCTTATTCAAAATTATAAAGCTGATAAGCTAACTTATGACATAAATGAATGTTTAACTTCGAAAGGGTTATTTCAGTTTATAATGAAACATTACATTTCTATAATTTACCTGAGAGTACAACTTTAAGATGAAGAGATCTTCGAGGCCCTTCAACCAGATTTTCCCTCCATCTGGCTACAGCCAAATGATCTGTGTGTTGATCCAATGCAGCATACAGTACAACTCTCAGAAGCGTTGGCATTCTGCATAAACCTAAAAAACACAAAGTGACCTCACTCAGCATCAAAATCATCCCATTAATTATATCTACTACATTCCACAGGTCAACATACATATATAACTTCATAACAACCATATAAAAAAAATATTTTTGTGGAGTCATTGATGTATAAATCCCGAAATAGGCCTATATTTGTGAATCCTTCTGTGTGCATTTATTAATATGGACACTGATCTGACTAACGTGTCTTAAGCTAACTCCGTACATGGAACAGCGTATTTCAGTCACTCAACCCACTACCTCCGTTGTGCAGCATTTCTCACAGCTACAGGTCTAACGTTGCTACTCAAACGTCGGTCTCGTTAACGTTAAATACAATGCTGTAAGGAGTCAGCACAGTAAGCAACTAGCTAGCAACTTCTGACAACACGTTAGACATAAGTCGTTTGGCACAATGTCAAATAAACATGAGTTTGTGGTCAACAAAGTAAGTTTAGTCACACAGAGTAATCACTTCAATAAGTATTGTACACTTACCGTTTATGAGCGAGTGTCTCTGGCGGAGTCCAGTCTGCAACACCAGTCGGAGACGGAGTCAGGCGGTGAAATGTCAGCAGCCGTTAACGATCAAGTTCTGCTGGCTCTGATTGGCTGGCAGGCGCATGATCAGCGCATGGGCCAAAGTCTCCTCTTACCTATTGGTCCACGCCTGAACTTGAATTTTAAAAGAATGCGCGCCTTTCCTTACAGAAAATAACTACAACATGCATATTAGGCATACAATAAATGACATGAACATTTGTATATGTTTTTTTATATATTTATTTGGTGAGATACACTCAGGTTAATTTAGATAGTGTATATATGTATGTATGTATGTATGTATGTATGTATGTATGTATGTATGTATGTATGTATATATATATATATAGTATGTCCACACTGTATCTATCTGTTATTTGATGTAGGATAATAAAATGCTTATCTCATCATCTCACCCTCAATATGCAGGCCACTGTCAACATGAATTCAGACAAGGATTTTGGCTTTTATAGACCATAAGCCTATTAAGCCCCTTGAGGTGATAAATGATTTGTGAAATTGAGCTGTAGGTTAACCCAGATTTTGCTTGAATTTGCTTGGCTCATTTTGTAATTGTCACAAGATAGAAATTATGCTTGTGTAGGTACAGTATATCTGCTTGCTTGCTATGACTCATAAATCACAAATGGCCTGTTGGCCATAGCTTACAAAGCTCAGCTAATTATATCTGAGGTGCACACCAGGTGAGGATGTTTAATCATGTTTCTGTGAGTTAGGGTTGAGTAGACTGCTGGTTGGACTCAGGTTCATAAGTATTAACATTGTCCTAGCATGTCCTAGCTTTCACGATCCCCTCCAGCTCATCATGCTCAAAATATCAAATGAAAGGCATGGACCATTTACATTTAGGTCATTTAGCAGACACTTTTGTCCAAAGCGACCAGGTGGCATTATTACCAATATCTAAACTTCTGCACCTCACGCTTGTTGTGTAGGCCATGTAGCATATGTGCTTACTTGCAGCCATAGCTGAAGGTTGTTTTAGTTTGTGTAATGTGAGGGGTATGTAGTTGAAACTCAGCCCTTCCAGCTCACATTGGTGTGCAAGCGCAATCTGCAAGTTCTTTGACACCAACCTGGCCGGCAGCACACACTGCAAAATATGTTTTCATTGTGCAAAAGTCTAATGATGGTAAGAGGAAATAGAGATAATGCTGACAATAGTTTGCATGGGCTAGCATCAACATGAACTACTTCTCAACCTTCAGGACAAAGGTGTTTTCCAGTCACCTATGCTAATGTTAGTCAACATGGTAGCCTAATGCATTAGCTAAATTACAACAGATAACATACCTTGCTTAGCAAAATGGTCTAACTTGTTATAAAATGAAAATTAAGAGTAAAACGAATAGGTCATTATTAAAAATGTGAGTCATAGCCACATAGCGTTAACTCGGCCTCTTTCAATTGGATTTCTTCCCTCATACATTTCTATTGACATGGTAGTTAACCAAAGTATATTTACACTTTTGCACAAATTTACACAATTTAAAGTAGGTTTCACAGAACCTATATATTTTATATATGTGTGCTAAAGAAATAGTTCTACTCAACCTTTAAATGTAATGTTGCTAAGACAAACTTTTACTACATTTTCTGTAAAAACACAGACAATTGTGGCAGTTGTATGTTAATATAGCAACATATTTTTGTGTTACTCATATCTCCGCAACTCTTGTTTTAATTATAGGTTTTTGTTATGTAAAGTGAACACAACGTTTTTGTCAAACAAACATAAAACAACTGAGTAGATATTGTTTACATCAATTTGTAAGTTAAAATAATTACTAAATGTAAACTTAGTGCGCATGTTGTCCATGTTGTCCATTGAGCATAACGATATATGCCGTTTTAACATTAAATATTTACGTTATGTTGTTGTAAACAGTATAACAGAAATGTAGGGATTTTTTCTACTCAAAGATTTTAATTTAACCAAACAAAGGAATCTAAATTGGACTCAACCTTTAAATTTAACGTTGCTATGACAAATGTTAACTCAATTATGTGTACTAGAACATAATAACTTCTTAAAGACACATAACATTTTTTATGTTTTATGTTAAGACAGCACAACATTTTTTTGTTCAGCATAACTTTGCAACTCTAGTCATACTCCTACTGTGTTTTTGTTATGTAAAGTGAACACAATGTTTCTCATTTTATTGAACAAGAAAGTGACAACTTGTCAAATTAACATAAAAAAACTGAATAGATATTTTTTACGCCATTTTGTAAGTTAAAACAATTACTAAATGTATACTGAGTTCACGGTTTCTATGTTGTCCATTGAGCGTATACAATATATGCCATTTTAACATTAAATATTCAAGTAGTGTTGACTCAAATGTTGGTTTTGTTTCTACCAAAAGATTTTCAGTTAAACAAACAAAGAAATGTAAGTTGTACTCAACTTATACATTTACTGTTGCTTTAACACATCTTTACTAAATTATGTGTACTAGAAAATACTACGTTTAGAAAAGACACATAAATTTGAGGCAGCTTTATGTTAAGACAGCAAAAAAAATGTGTTCATCATAACTCTGCAACTCGTGTTGTAATTGTGTGTTTTTGTTATGTCAAGTGAACACAATGTTTTTAGCTTTATTGAAAAGTAAATTGACTACATGTTATTTGAACATAAAACAACTGAGTGTATACTTTTAACACCAATTCATAAGTTAAAACAATTACCAATTTTATGCAAAGTGTACAGTTTATAATCTCTCCATTGAGCATAACAATATATACCTATTTTTACATTAAATATTTATGTTGTGTTGACATAAACATTATAACACAAATTTAGCTTTTGTTTCTACTCAAATATTTTAAGTTATACAAACAAAGAAATGAAAGTTGGACTGAACTTTTACGTTTGGTGTTGCTTTGAAATACTTTTATTAAATTATGTGTACCACAAAATAATTTGTTGGTGAAGACACAGAAAATTGAGGCAATTTTATTTTAGGACAGCAAAAACAAATTGTGTTCAGGATAACTCTGCAACTCTTGTTGTAATGATATGTTTTTGTTATTTAAAATGAGCACAACATTTTTTATTGTATTAAACAATAAAGTGACAACCTGTTATTTGAACATAAAAACATTGAGTACACATTTTTACAATTATTTTTTAAGTTTATTTAACTTTTAAAATATACGTTAAGTGAACAATGTATGTGTTGTTAATTGGTCTTGAAATAATTAGGCTATATTGAGTTTAACATTTTGAGTAAAATGAACACAATAAACTAAAATTGTTGAACTAACATGAAAAAATTATGTCAACCTTACATGGGATGAATGTTTGTGTCAAGTGAACGTAAAGTTTTTATGTCATTTTGACAGTTCTGATCATTTGTGTGGACTTGACATTAACATTTTATGTCAGAAAGTGATTGGGTTTTACAGTGAATGATAATACAAATATACTGGAAAAAAAGAATGCCTTCCACATGTTGCCTTGCGTACGTGTGTGTGTGTATGTAATATATATCCATCCATCCATCCATTGTCTACCGCTTATCCTGTATTCAGGGTCGCGGGGGGGCTGGAGCCAATCCCAGCTTGTAATATATATATATATATATATATATATATATATGACATATATATATATGACATAAATATATTACACACACACACACAACACATCCTCTTTGGTTTGCTGCTGTGTTCTATCGCTTGAGCACCATAGTCACGTTGACTTTGTTGTCCGACTTGACGGCGCTTGGCTGCCGTCTCTTTTAGAGCCCGCCCCCTCAGACACCTGCAGCTCTCGTCGGCGTGATAAGTCAAGTCAAGCCAAGCCAAGCCCATCCCGAACGAGCCTACAAACACAGCGCTTATCGGAAGTGACGTATTTGTGGGCGTTCCCTTTGTTGCCGACTCAATCTTGTTCTTTTTATGTTTTTGCATGTTACATTTGAATGTTTTTTTTTGGTGAAAGTTGATGAAAAAAAAAAAATAATATTAATAATGATAATATGGCCCACAATTCATGGTGGCCTAGAGCAATATTTTGTAAATGTCATGGAAATACTGTGATGAAAAATGCATAAACAGAAAATAATATTCTAATTCAATAATGGTTACAGCTGTACTAGAAAACAAAAGATACTACTACAGCACTGCGACAGTTTGATGCAAAGAATATCAGGATCAAAATCTGAATCATGACAGCACTATTTGTGATTCAAATGAAATGGATCAAACAGTGATGTGTTTAGAATCATGTGATTGTTCATCAAGAAGGCAAATCATCAAGTAATCATCAATTAACACCAACAGTTAATGCCCGAGGCATCCCAAATTCCTGTACTAGCACTGCAGCCTCGGCTGCTGCTGAAGCTTGAGTTTGGCCTGGTAGCTGGCTGCTGCTGGAGCCTGAGCCTGGTGAAAGTTGACTGCTGCTGGAGCATGAGCTTGGCCTGGCAGTAACTAGCTGCTGCTGCCAGGCTTATTTTTTTTTAAATAAAACAGTCCCATTTAACCCTATCCCATAACAGCTAGTCTATCACCTCTGCACCAGGGTTGAAGTGAGATCCGCAATATCTCCATGACAGTCCATACAGTTGTACAAGCTCATCTCCTCACACAGGGCTTTGTGGTTGGTGATATGCAAGTTGAACTGAATGAGCCACTTGTAAAGATGCAATGCATAGGCCCAATACCACACATAGTGATCACCAAAACACAGCAGAGCTATAAGACTGTATTTTAGTCTGATGATTTTATTTTGAATGTGACTGAAAAATTAAATTTCTAAACTAATTCTGGCAACACTGGTTACAGGTCGATTATGAACAGGATATGTAGTTCACAGTTTGTGTCAAGCAAAACAGGCCAACAGTGTAAATTGTAGATGCAGATACACTTTAAAGAGATTCTCTTGCTTGATGGCATCAAGGGTTATGAAAATATTTAGCTCTTAAATCACATCCCCAGACATGCATGGTCAGATCCGCTTCTGACGCTGATCCGCTACTGACACTGACTTTCTTTGGTCAACATAAAATTACATTATGGCACGATACATCTACAACATCAACATCCAACAATTAACATTATGACTTTTAACGTTTCGGTCATCATTCTATATCATAGTGAAAGACATGTGGATGAGGTTCGATTTTAATTAGGCCTTTATCACCACAACTTAAAACCAACCAAATCTCAATGTCAGAATTATGTGCTTGCTAATATTAAACGTTTAACAGATGTTAGAAAAAGGTCACCATAAATGTTATTATGTCAAAATTGGCATCAGACATTATTATGAAGTTGTATATTAGTTAGCTACTTAACCCTAACTTGAGACCAACAATATATCGTCAAACAAACAATGTTAGAATATTACATTGTTTCAATGTTATCATTATGACTTTAAAGTTGAAATTTTCTATGCCAGACTGATAGTTTCAGATGTTTGCAAGACATTGGATTTTAGTTAATTATTGCCACAACTTAAAAGCAACAACTCTGACATGTCAGAATGTCACAATTCTGTAAACGTTTAAATCATGGCGTTGAAAAGACATTGGGTTTTGGTCACCATAAATGTCAGAATCATATGTCAAAATGACGTTGGCACCAGACATTGGTCCGACGTTGGATATCAGTTATGCATCACCCAAACTTTAAACCAACCAAATTTCAACGTCAATAGACGACTATATTTTATGTCAGACTAACGTTCTGGATGGATGTTGTCCAGACGTTAGAATTTAGTCATCAAAAAGGTCATAATTCAACGTCAAAGTTACGTTAGTACAAGACGTCTGAGACACGTTGGGTTTTGGTTGCCTAACACCACAACATAAAAACAACAAAATATTAATGTCAGTTGACGTCCATATTCCTATGTCAAAAGATGTTGAAATTAGACGTTAAATGGACGTTGGTTTTTGGTCACCATAAATGTCAGAATCATATGTCAAAATGACGTTGGCACCAGACATTGGTCCGACGTTGGATATCAGTTATACATCACCCAAACTTTAAACCAACCAAATTTCAACGTCAATAGACGACTATATTTTATGTCAGACTAACGTTCTGGATGGATGTTGTCCAGACGTTAGAATTTAGTCATCAAAAAGGTCATAATTCAACGACGTGAATTGATGCCGTCGAAGAGGCGTCGAAATCCGACGTCAGAAAAACTTTCATTTCAGCACCTCTGGTAGACGTCGAATCGACCTGCCTGACCGACGTTGATTAGACGTCAAATAGACGTCAAAATGTTTGCTGGGAACCGTCTGTCTGCAGCGCCGCCTGGGTCTTCGTCCCCCTCTGGCGCTCCGTTCTGCAGCTTTTCCATTTCAGTGCTGGACGACGGCGTCGCCTTCTTCTTCTTCTTCCAAACCTCTGAGAACACGGAAACACTTTAGAGACACGCCATTCATACTTCAGATGGTGTCTATACGTCACTAATAAGGCTGGTAGCCATGACGATAATAATAGCATCATCATATAAATTATATTCTATCATATCGCATTATGGCAAATGTGCGAAAAAAAAGGTACTTCAGGTTCTTAAATAAAAAGACGGTATTCGGTCACTCTGAAAGTCAGAGCAATAATAGTGAACTTCGGTTTCATCCTCCACCACAGGAATCAGGGATCGCATTAAACGTCGACTATAATCAGTTTTATGAGCAAAATTCACCTAAAACATCAAAAGTTAAAGTACTTGTTCTGCAGTAAAAATGTCCTCTGTGATTTATTTATTATGATAAGATCATTAATACGGAAGCATTAATGTGCAAGCAGTGTTTTTATTGTGTGTGTGTGTGTGTGTGTGTGTATATATTAGTGCTGTCAATCGATTAAAATAAAATTAACTAATTAATCGCACAATTTGCCGTAATTAATCACAATTAATCGCTTTCTTTCTTCTTAAGAATAAAGTACGTTATAATGGATATTTAAATGTAAAATGATGGAATGTATGTAGAATCAACACAAAGTATTTAAATTCAAATACTATTGTTAAATAGCAGATTTTTTAACTTTAAGCACAGATTCTCTCATGTGAACGACAGATTTCCAAAGAAACCATCAAGGCCATCAAAATTAACTGTCAGCTTGAAAAAGGCATATTTCTTATATTTCTTATATGCACTAACAGAACATTTCAAAAAGGTCCACAATAGAACATGTAGATATGGAAACAAGAACAAGGAAATATTCTGCTGTATCCTTTTCACTCCATAGAACAACAAGCTTCGTCCTCCTTTACATTCAGCCCGTTACTGAGACAGACCTGTTTACATCGTCAGAGGAAGCAGCAAAAATTAACGCGTTAAATATTTCATAATTAACGCAAAGATTAACGCGTTCATTTTGACAGCACGAATATATATATATATATATAAATATATGTAGAGAAAACTTCCGGATGTGCTTTGCCGTGTGAAGACGTGCGTGCGGAGGCTCCGTGTAAAAGTAGTCAAAATAGTAATATCGCCAGTTTTATATCATTTTGAGGAGGCTCGTTTAATACGATTCGTGTTTTGGAGTGAGCGAGTGTGCTCACGGGGCAATTTATGATTACACCAGGAGGAGGACAAACGAAAATCTTCGAGAGGCCAAAAGACGCCATGGAGTACATCAAGAAGACACTGAATCCCGGGTGAAACATATGGACTGGTTTGAGCTTAGCTAAGTATACTTATACTTACTGGTGTAAGGACTTAGCTGTCACAAGTAATATTTCATTTTATTGGATTTATATTTGAATATTTTATTTAAGAGCTACTGTGGCCCTACCTCTTACACATTACTGTTTTCTTTACAGTTTAAGAATGGATTATTCCTCCTTGACCATTGTTGCCTACTCTCTGTGGTATTGTAATTTATTTTAAGGACCTTTTTGCTACAAGCTCCCCCTGCTGCTTTCCCCCCCTCCTTTTAGGAGGTGATTAGATTAAAGGGGTGATATTATA
The DNA here is from genome assembly GCF_963514095.1 of Eutrigla gurnardus. Taxonomy (NCBI): domain Eukaryota; kingdom Metazoa; phylum Chordata; class Actinopteri; order Perciformes; family Triglidae; genus Eutrigla; species Eutrigla gurnardus. Next base: position 31,190,366 of record NC_139917.1, read on the forward strand.
CTTTTAGAATCAATGTATATTTTGCACGGAGCTGCACACGGTAGGCTTGGTGTGCAGGAGATGGTGGACCGGTTGGCTACGAGAGTGCTTGTTAAACAGCACTGTGTTTGGGTTCATGTTCATATATGCAATGTGTTATGTGTTACTTGTGTATGTGTGTGTGTTGCTTCCCCGTTTTTTCCCCAGACACTGCCCCTTTATTTTTTCTGTTTTTGCTGCCAGATCTTCAAGGTGTGATTCAGATAGTGGACGCCACAGGAGCGTAGTGGGGACATTGGGCTGCGGACCCCTGACATGGCACCAAACATGGATGTGAGCAGAATGGGCACAAATTTGATGAGCTGGAACGTAAGGGCGATCAATAAACCGGCTAAACGGAGTAAGATCTTTTCACACTTAAGAGACCAGGGAGCAGAGATAGTCTATTTACAAGAGACACATTTGTTAAACAAGGACCACCTCAAACTCTGTAGGGGGGGATTCAACCAGATCTACCACTCAAATTTCAATAGTAAGAGTCGAGGAGTGGCCATCCTTATACACAGGAATGTACAATTCATAGAAACAACTGCCATAAAAGACAAACATGGTCGATATGTTATTGTAGTTGGGAAATTATTCAATATGCCAGTAGCGTTGGCAAATATATACGCACCCAATTGGGATAATGTTCAATTTTTTAAGGATTTATTTTCATTGGTAGCTAATTTGGACACACATAATTTGATTTTGGGGGGAGACTTGAATTGTGTCCTAGATTCAACTCTGGACCGCTCTAGCCCAACACCCAATGTGCTAAGTAAATCTGCACAATGCATTAACTCCTTTTGTAAAACATATGGTATATTCGATCCATGGAGATACGCAAATCCGACCTCCAGACAGTACTCCTTTTACTCCCCGCCACACCAAACTTATACTAGGATTGACTATTTTTTGTTAGACAATAAATTGACCCCTATAGTAATGAGTGTAGAATACCCTAGTATAGTAATATCTGATCATAGCCCGGACATACTGAAACTTCATTTTCCTGAGTATACGCCACCTCAGAGGATGTGGCGGCTTAATAGTAGATTATTGGCTGATGACGATTTTAAAGAATTCATTAATTCGCTAATAGTTTTTTTCTTGGATCTTAATGATACCCCTGATATAGGTAGTGGCACTTTATGGGAATCATTAAAAGCGTATATACGCGGACAAATCATTTCATACAGTGCTGGTGAAAGGAAAAGAAAAACGAAACGTACCATAGAATTAATGAAAGCAATAAAAGAAGTTGACCTGGCAAATTCTATGACTCCCTCTGAGGAGCTGCATAGAAAGCGGATTTTGCTCCAGACTGAATATGACATCTTGACAAGTCAACGTGAGGAGGATTTATATCTTAGGTCAAGACAAGATCTCTATGAGCATGGTGAGCACGCTGGCAAGCTCCTGAGCTACCAGCTAAAACAGTCAGCAGCTGCTGGTATGATAGTAGAGATAGGAGATAACGTGGGTAATAAAATTATAGATCAAAAGGGTATTAATAATCAATTTAAATCTTTTTATGAAGACTTATATACCTCAGAAATCAATGATAGGGACCGAGTGAAGAATTTTTTTGAAAACCTTGAAATTCCATCACTAGAGGCGGCAGATAGAGATAGATTAGAGGGACCCATATCTGCTAGGGAGATAGACAAGGCAATTCGGAATATGAAGACAGGAAAAGCACCGGGCCCTGATGGGTTCCCGAGTGAGTTTTATAAAATATTTGCTCCTAAACTGATACCCTTGCTTTGCAGAGTATTTAAGGAGGTTCTTGATAAAAAAGCTCTGCCCCAAACAATGTCACAGGCCTTGATCTCTGTACTCCTTAAGAAGAATAAAGACCCACTTAAATGTGAGTCATACCGTCCAGTAAGTTTACTTGGTTGCGACTATAAACCATGACCAAAGCACTGGCAGCTAGAATTAATCTTGTTATAAGTAAGATAATACATCCTGATCAGACAGGGTTTGTTGCAGGTAGACGTCTGTTCAATGTGATATACACTGCTGAAGATAACATTGTGCCAGAGATTGTGATACCCTGCTAGATGCCCACAAAGCCTTCGATAGAATAGAGTATTTTTATCTATTTACGGCCCTCGAGAGATTCGGATTTGGTCCTGCATTTTGCTCGTGGATTAAGATAATTTATGCGAACCCCCAGGCTATGGTAAGAACAAATAATATAATATCTGAACCCTTTTCTTTGCTCCGGGGAACAAGACAGGGGTGCCCTTTGTCACCCCTGCTCTTTGATGTGGCAATTGAACCCCTTGCAATAATGCTGAGGCAGGCTGCTGAATTGGTAGGAATACAAAGGGGGACACAAAACCATAGGCTGTCTTTGTATGCTGAAGACCTCCTCCTTTTCCTGTCAAACCCTGTCATTAGTGTCCCGGTGGCCCTTGGGATTATCAAAGATTTTGTGAAGGTGTCGGGCTATAAAATTAACTTAGAAAAAAGTGTTCTTTTCCCCATTAATAAACAGGCGAGGAAACTTTCTTTTCAGGCCTATCCCTTCGCAACACATAAGGATAAATTTACCTATTTAGGTCAATAGAAAAAGACGGCCACCGCACACTGATAAGACTCTGCTGATATACTTTTATTATGAACAACGCGTTTCGCTTTCAGCGTCGTCAGGTTCGCCTCTGGCGTTGCTGGGTGTGTTCATATACCTTCGGTCACATGACCCAAACCATCAACAGATGGCAACAAAGTTTTAAAAAAACACTCGTGATTATCATATGATGTATATGTACAATATAGCAACACTCAAATAAATCAAAAAGGGAAGCAATACACCCATCACATACAATAGAACACAATATAATAGAAAGCCAAGTTATGAGTGGCGCAACGTAATCACAATCACCCAGCGGGTACAATGTATCACACCACAACAATAAATGTAACAATCAAGTTCAAAGGAAACAGCTCAAGTCCTGTGAGTCATTCATGCAAGCATGGATGAACAAAGAGAGCATGGGAACCAAGCCTCGTGCTTTTCCTTCGATGACATGGAGGCACAAAACATTATCTCTCAGCTATCCCTCTTTGATGAAGGCCAAAAAGACAATCCGACAGTGAGTCTGACTAATGAGAAGTCTAAGATGATGTATCTGGAGAAAAAAGAGATACGCCTTAAATGGCATGGAATTGCACTGTCGGAATACTGGCGCAACAAACAAATTCCCAGAGGACTGAGAATCAATAAGAAGCCCACACTGGGTAACCAAGATCCCGAATTCAAAAAGAAGTGGGATCAGATTCTTAATAAGTGCTCATTAGACTTGACTCTGCTTATAATTGAACAAACGAAGCAAGACACTCAGAAAGTGAAAACTGAGGTGCAAGAAATAAAAACCATCCTGAAAAGCAATATGAACACAGCTGATTTCACAACTATGGAAAAAGAACTAAAGGATGAATTGACGAAGTTTGAAAATGAACTGAAAGCCTACAAAATAAAGAAATACCAACGAGATGCGGAGGACTATCGAAAAGGGACAGTCTATGACTGGACTACCAACGCACAGCGCAATTGGAGACCGCGCGAACGGGGAGGACCTCGCGCGCATGGAGGCGCACCGAGACGACAGGATGGCAGCCGGCGGGGGCAACACCTGGACGTTCTCCTGACCAGCGAGGAGGGGACGAGCGACCAGGGCCACACCAGTGCATCCTCCGGAGATGAGCCTTTTTTAGGAGGGGATCGGGCCCCCAGAAGAAAACCAGGAGGGGTCAGAGGACGAGGCGCACGCCTGGCACCAAATGTGGAGTGGAACGTGGAGACGCGGAACAGCCGGGCCCGGAGACAGAACTTTTGGTAATCAACATATCTGATTATCCTCTCTCCACCCTACATACTAATGTTTTGAGTCGGGGCTTATCTTTTGTTCCCACGAATAAAGTTAATGCATTCAATTTGAAAGTTGATTCATATAAATTCTTTAGACAACTTCATTTGAAACACTTTTTTCATAACAAAACGAATGCCACTGTGGGAGCCCCCCCTGACCCTTTGAATAAATTTAAGAAAAAATCCACTTTCCTCCCTCCGGGTGCACCTAACCCCACTCTGGCCACATTTAGTAAATTAGTGGAAAGAGATATTGAAACTGTTGTAAAATCGAAAAACAATGTCAAGAATTACAACATCAGTTTTGTGGAAAGAAAGGCCTTAAATGAACTACAAAATGATTCGAAAATTGTGATTAAACCAGCTGATAAGGGAGGGGCTGTGGTTGTACAAAACACCAAGGACTATATAACTGAGGCCTTTAGGCAACTTGGAGATGTTTCGTTTTACAGACAGTTACCACATAATCCAGTGGAAACCTTCATAGAGGAGAGAGACTCTATCTTGAATAGAGCTCTGGAGGACCAGTGGATTACTAAAAAACAATTTGAGTTTTTGCAAATACAACACCCGATGACTCCTGTCTTCTATCTATTGCCCAAAATACACAAGCGATTGTTGAATCCACCGGGCAGACCTATCGTAGCAAGTAAGAACTCGCTGTCTGAACCACTAAGCCAATTTGTGGATTTCTTTATTAAAGACATTGTAAAGACTTTACCATCATATGTGGCAGATACCAGGGATGTCCTAAACCTTTTGACTAACATCTCTATGCCTCACAACTCATTCTTGGTCTCCTTTGATGTTGAAGCCCTATACACCAACATCCTGCATGAAGGTGGATTAGAGGCCATGGACTTCTATTTGGAACCTAAAAAAGATGTTCTCCCTTTTGAATTGCTCATGATGTTGACTAAGTTTATACTGAAATCAAATTATTTTATGTTCGATAAAAAATATTTTTTGCAGTCTCAAGGCACCAGCATGGGGTCTCCCTTTGCTCCCAACTATGCAAATTTGTACATGGGATTGTGGGAGGAAAGGCACATATTCAATAATAACCCGTTTGCTGATAAAATGTTGTTCTTTCGCAGATTCATTGATGACATCATTATGGTATTCACAGGTAGTGAGGATGAGCTTGAGGCATTTAATGTTTTTGTGAATGAAACCTATCCTAACTTAAAATTTACTATGGAATACAGTCGTGAAACCATTCATTTCTTGGATCTTCTCATCTCAGTGAATGAGAACAGGGGTTTGGATACATCGATCTATCGTAAAAGCACTGACAGAAATACAGTGTTACATGCTGATAGTTCCCACCCTGATCACCTCATCAACAACATCCCTTATGGACAATTTATCAGGTTGAGAAGAATTTGTAACAACGAAGGGGACTATCACGCTAAGGCACAAGAAATGGCTGAACGATTTCTACAGAGGGGATATGATAAATCTATGAACTACTGAGAAGAGAGGCTTTTTGGATAAACAAACTCTCCACTGTCGAGCCGTATGGTATGAATGACTCACAGGACTTGAGCTGTTTCCTCTGAACTTGATTGTTACATTTATTGTTGTGGTGTGATACATTGTACCCGCTGGGTGATTGTGATTACGTTGCGCCACTCATAACTTGGCTTTCTATTATATTATTGTATTCTATTGTATGTGATGGGTGTATTGCTTCCCTTTTTGATTTATTTGAGTGTTGCTATATTGTACATATACATCATATGATAATCACGAGTGTTTTTTTAAAACTTTGTTGCCATCTGTTGATGGTTTGGGTCATGTGACCGAAGGTATATGAACACACCCAGCAACGCCAGAGGCGAACCTGACGACGCTGAAAGCGAAACGCGTTGTTCATAATAAAAGTATATCAGCAGAGTCTTATCAGTGTGCGGTGGCCATCTTTTTCTATTGATTTTACGCACTCCTGCTACCCACCTGCACCTGAGGAACTGTGGCTGTGCAGGGAGATTTGCTTTTCTTCAGTTTACCCATTTAGGTGTTAATGTAACTAGTAAGTATAAAGATTTATTGGATCATAACTTTAGAGTAACATTGGATAAGGCAAAATTAGATATGGAAAGGTGGGCATCGCTCCCCCTATCATTAGCAGGGAAGATAAATTCTGTTAAAATGAATATAATGCCACGGTTCCTCTATCTATTCCAGACGATACCAATTTTCATTCCAAAATCATTTTTTAAAGAATTGAACAAATGTACATCTGCCTTTATTTGGAAAAAAAAAACAGTCCCCAGGATAAGAAGAGAGTTTCTTGAGAGACAGAAAGAAGAGGGAGGCCTGGCGTTACCGAACTATATGCACTATTATTGTGCTGCTAATATACATAAATTGTTATTTTGGGTCCCAGAGTTAGATGAGGATGAAACCCCAATGTGGGTTCATATGGAAAGATATGCTTCTAGCCCAGTGTCCCTGCGCTCCCTGGTCTGCGCTCCTCTGCCCTTAAGCAAACGCCTTTACACAAATAACCCTGTGGTATCTAATTCTTTGAAAATTTGGGTTCAATTCAGATCACATTTTAAAAACAGAAACGCCCTCCTATCTGCTCCCATCTATGGCAATCACTTGTTTTCCCCAGCCCTCGGGGGAACAGCTTTTAGGGAATGGCATAGAGCTGGGGTGGAATGTGTCAAACATCTTTGGTGTGGCACCGAGGGAAACTCAACAGTCTCTCAGAGGAAGGCAATAGCATTCACCTCACTGTTGGCTAGGCGACTGATCCTATTTAACTGGATAAAGGCAACACCGCCATCTCATAAACGATGGGTGGAAGAGGTGATGGCACACCTCAAATTAGAACATCTTAGATTTACTATACAGGGCAACACCAAGAAATTCTCCAAGGTCTGGCAGCCTTTTATTTCCTATTTTGAAAATGAGTTTCCGGCTGCTCCAACATAACTGGCAGCTTTTTACCCCCCCCCCCCCTTTTGTTTGTCTGGGTATGTCTGGTTCCAGTATGGTATGTCGTGTTATTGTTTCGTAGTTTAGTCTTACATTGTGCTGTAGGACTTGAGTTTGTGTTTTTCTGTATGAATGATATACTTTTTGAAAACTCAATAAAAACACTTTGATTATTATTATTATAAATATATGTATTTAACGTAGAATAAAAAGTAGCATAAAATGTGTGAATTCCACCACTGACGATTAAATGCTGTGGAATAGAAGTTTGTAACGTTTCACCTGCCAGACAACAGCGACAGCAACAGCGACGACAGCAACGCCGACGACACCACAGACGACGCCACAGACGACACCACAGCCAAGTTTCCGGTCAGCACCTGAAGGAAAATCAGACGGCGTTGAGATGAGAAGAGGGGACGACTCGAAAGGTGAAGCAGGTTAACTTAAGGCTGTGTCCGAAATCACTCCCTACTCCCTATATAGTGCACTACATAGGGAGTTTGCCATTTTTTAGTGGTGTCCGAATGTGTAGTGAGCAGTGAGCATTACTATTCTACCTCTATTCACTTGCCTTTGGCTAGTGTCTCCTTTAATGTGCCAGTGTATAGTGCCTCTGGACACTTTTTAAATGTTCTCTTTTATTGCATCTTTTTAACTTATTTTATCAGGAGCCCTTTTCTTTTTGGTGCCTTAGTTTATTCTTTGATTATTGCACTTTATTGTGAAGCACTTCGGTGCGGCTAAGCTGCCTGTAAATGCGTTATATAAATAAATTGACATCGACTATTCCCTATATAGTGCACTCAAGTTTCCCACAATGCATCGTGAAAAGTAGTGTACAACTGATGGTCACTAGCCGAGCAAATTTTACCATCATGCATTGCACTGAAGGACAAATCGCGAACGGACGAGGAGAGAGAGAGCAGGAAAAAGCGGCAAAAATATAAATAATCATATATTAATACATTTTTAATATATGTATTGTGCACAGAGCAGAACAAGACAACACAAATGGCCAAAGTGTGATGTTTTTCTTTATTTACTTAAAATAAAAACGCAATATATATGAATTATTTGTTCCTGAAGTCCACCGGGACCAGATCGGGATCGTTGAAAACTGATCCAGCAGTGAGGACGATGTAGTCATCGTCTCATTATTGAAAGAATAAGAAAAGAAATGAAAGCTGTTGGCTGTTTTTATTTTTTCAAGAGACGGTCACAGAATCTCCCTCCCTGCTGGAGGACTCTGCAAATATGTATTAAAATATTAATTATCCTGGTAATTTCTCTGCGTGTGAACAGGTTCTAATGCGTGCTAGACTTGAGAGCCGTTGGCGGGATCGGACACGTATTAATTCGTCATCAACGGCAGAGAAAGAAATCCCCCGAGTAGTGTCCGGAAGTGTTTTTTTCATTTTGCCGTCCACCATATAGTGCTCTACATAGAACTTCCCTATGTAGGGAAAAAGAAGTGATTTCGGACACAGCCTTTGTGTGGTTATTCATTCTGATGAGTCATCTGTAGCGTTGCATAGACACCAAACCTCGTCTGTGGTCCCCCAGAGGTCTAGATAGTAGCTCACATTAGTCCAGAGACCAGACCAGACTATGTGGAGGAACCAGAGACTGTCTGTGGTCCAAACAACAAGGTCTCTGCTGTATTTATGTCTAGATGACCTTATTTGGAGTGTTGATGGAGCAGCTACAATGTTAGCGTAGCCTAGCATCCATCAACCAGACTCCATTCAGAAAACCAGCGTTTTAACAGTAGTTATCTTGTGGTCTTAAGGCAGGAACACACCGGCCCAACCGTTGGACGTCTGAAGCGTTTGGAGAGGCTCGGACGAGGTCGGGAACACATATGTTTGGTGTGTACAGCTGCGTCGGAAGCATTCGGAGCCGCGCGGATGTTGTCTGATCAGACTGAGCATGCGAAGTCTGAGGAGGTGGGCTGTTGGACGTCTGAGCCATTGGATACTCTGATTGGCGGTGTGCTAGCGAATCAGAGTATCCAATGGCGGTGTGTGGGCGGGGCGGAAGTGACGATGGTAAACTCCGTATTACTCGTTCCCTACTGAGACGACGTCTTCGTAAAATAATGAGCCCGAGAGCACACAACGCGAGTGTCACCCTAGCCAGAGTCATCTTTCCAGAAATGCCAAGTATTTAGTCCACAAAGGTCTTCTCGAGTCGAACGAATACTGAACCAAGACTGTGTGTGCATTGTTTTTATCTGCACTCCGTTCCGTCATTTCCTGTTTTCCTGTTTTGGAGTACTGGCACGAGACTAGCGCCACCCGCTGTTAAGGAGGCTTATTGCATCTCGCGCAGGCGCAGAACGTACACGCTGCTGTGGTGTCGGAAGCACGTCGAAGCGGTGTGTACAACGCAACTTTTCTACCGAACGGGTCAGACGAGAGGCAACAGAGTGGGCGTTGAGTGGTCGGATAAGGCAGTTGGACGTGTGGGCGGTGTGTGGGGGCCTTTACAGACAGACCTAACAAAGCATGACTCAGCACTTTTTACTGATCACCATCAGGATGGAGTTATTTCAGTGTTCAGCACGCTTTTTTATTCCTTTGTTGCAAATAAATCACTATAAAAGTGTTTATTTTGGGCTCATGCCGCCGTGTAGTCCCGACCAACTGAACTACAGGTGTGAACGCATCCTAAGAGACATTTACCTCTTCCATCAGCTGAGCCGGTCCCTGGAGCTGGAGTTGTGCTGGATTCATGTCTCTTCGTCCCGTCCTGTTCATCTTTAGGTACTGTTAAACAAACAAGAACAAAGTTCTCAGTACTCGAGTAAAATAGTTTCATAGTTCAAGATATTAAAAACATGTTGTCTATCGCCAGACTTGGAGAGGGAAATTTTTTTTTCCAGATCCCCCACTTCCACTCCACATTTGAAGGGGGGGGGGGGGGGGGGGTGTTGTACAAGATTAATGTCTTGTGCATTGTTCCCGTCCTGAAATATATAAAGATACAAATGAGAAATATCTGTACTTTCTACTCATCAGTTTGTTACCAACTTGAAAAAGTATCGATACTTTCGTTGTCAGTCCTGTCTCCACCAGTTGACGCGTAACTTCCCCAGCAGCACTGCAGACAGGCAGATAGACAGGCAGGCAGGCAGGCAGGCAGGCAGGCAGGCAGATAGACAGGCAGATAGACAGGCAGGCAGGCAGGCAGGCAGGCAGGCAGGCAGGCAGATAGACAGACAGGCAGATAGGCAGGCAGGCAGGCAGATAGACAGACAGGCAGATAGGCAGGCAGGCAGGCAGATAGACAGACAGGCAGATAGGCAGGCAGGCAGGTAGACAGGCAGATAGGCAGGCAGGCAGATAGACAGGCAGATAGGCAGGCAGACAGGCAGGCAGATAGACAGACAGGCAGATAGGCAGGCAGGCAGGCAGACAGACAGGCAGATAGGCAGGCAGATAGGCAGGCAGATAGACAGACAGGCAGGCAGGCAGATAGGCAGGCAGGCAGATAGGCAGGCAGACAGGCAGGCAGACAGGCAGGCAGATAGGCAGGCAGATAGACAGGCAGGCAGACAGACAGGCAGGCAGGCAGATAGGCAGGCAGATAGACAGGCAGGCAGATAGGCAGGCAGGCAGGCAGGCAGCTCTGTCCCTCTCTAGCAGCTGAACACATGAATGCTACTTCACGTTAACAACACTGAGCTGACTGAACACAGCTAGCACTGCTGCCTTCAACACCAGTTTTAGTAGAAAATTAAGAAAGCAAAAGTGCCGCTCGGAAGTATGTAGCATACGAGGCTAACGAGTGGGGATACAAGCTGATATGCTAACAATGCTAAAGTAGTGTTGCTGAGTCGAGTAGTGGTGAAGCGCCTTAAAGACCGACACCCCGGTCTTAATGGGGACCTTAGAGAGTCAGTAAACCTCCCGTTTCAACAACATTGAAGTTTTAAACAGTAAAGTCTGTTAAGTTATCATTACTGCTCTAACAACTCTATGTGATCAGCTAAGATAATATGGTGCAAAGCCAGAAACACAAGAAATTAACAGGACCAGGGCCATAGCCAGCTGTGAGGTCACCGAGGTCCGGACCTCGGTAAAAAAATTCGGAGAAAAAAAAAAAAAGTGGGCCCCGAACAGCATATTAACACACCGCCACCGGACAGCTTTTATTTTGAAAACACAGGAAGTTATCTATCGGCGGAAGTCGCGGAAAATTTACAGAAGAGATGACCACAGACAACACTGCGAGTTGACAGGTGAGTGACAGCTTTTAAATATTATGCTACAAGCAGAACAAGTTAAACCAATGATCGACGCGATCCAACAGTGTAAACTTGCAGTATTGATCCAATATTTTCGGTCTTAGTCGACACAGTAAGTAGCCGAACGTATGAGGAGCGTTCGGATGGAGTCCGGCAGACAGCAGTCAGACCGGGTGACATTCAAGTAGACGAGAGAGCGACGGTAAAACTTGGGGGAGGTCGGCAAAATATATTGTGGACGGTCACGGGAACGCTAAACGTCCGACTACCGAGATAAAACATTTTGCCGGCTGCCCTGGCGGTATCTCACCGCGAGTTGGTAACCATGGCAATAGAGGCTCATAGCGTGTGTATGTGTGGGTGTAAACAATAAGATAATAAGTGATCATGATGAGAACAGTCTCTCTCTCATCGGCCATAGGCTTATAATGTTAGGCCTATGTATATAATCAATAAGGTCTAATCAACCTCTTTTGATTTCCCCCTACAGAAGAAAAAAAGAACAAATCAGTGACTGTCTGAAGAGTGAAAAATGTCAAAAAGAAAAAATCAACATAGTACGTTGGATTCATTTGTTCAAAAGAAAAACAGGCCCAGTGAAAATGAGGACAGAGAAGGGGAGAATGAGCAGAGGAAACAGGAGGATAGAAAGAAGTGCGGAGCCTCTGCAAAGAGTGGAGAAGAGACAGGACAGAGCAAAGAACTATGTGGAAAGACAGGAGAGACGAGAGAAGAGAGGAGAAGAGGTAGGGCAGAGTGGAGAACCAAGTGGAATGGATGAACAGAGAGAATGGAGTGGAGAATCAGGAGGACCAGTTCAGTCAGAACAACAGAGGGGACCAGAAACACAGACAGGAGAACACAGACAACCAGCAGCACAGAGAGGAGAACACAGACAACCAGCAGCACAGACAGGAGAACACAGACAACCAGCAGCACAGACAGGAGAACACAGACAACCAGCAGCACAGACAGGAGAAGACAGACAACCAGCAGCACAGACAGGAGAGAGAGCTCAGACAGAAAAACAGAGAGAGGGTGGGAAAATCCAGAGAGGACCAGGACCAGTGTTGGGCAAGTTACTTCAAAAGTGTAATGCATTATTTATTACTTGTTACTGTCATTTCAAAGTAATTAGTTACATTACAATATTACTGTCGTGGGAATTGTAAGGCATTACACTACTTTTACATTACTTTTGCATTACTTTTCGCCAAAATAAAAGGAAATATGGATTTTTTGTTCTCAATAGATCTTCTTGTGTTCAATGCAGCTCATTACACAGCAGGATGTGATGTTTTTCGCTTCAAAATAAAAGAACGAAAACGGAAAATGACTCGTATCCCGTTATTCGTTTAAAAAACGGAAAACGAGAAACGGAAAACGACTCGTTAACTGATATTATATATTGTGTTCATGAATGGGATTCGGGGATGAAATAACAGGGACATTTTTCATTCCAGATTTGCCGTACGTCTTTTTTAATGACCTTGAAGGCGCTGCGAAATTACCTGAAAGCCTACCTGAGACATTTAGGGGAGCTCTAAAACACTGTTCATTAACGCTCTGACAGCGTCTGACGCTCACGTTTTGAAGTAAACCTACTGTTTTAAACACACACCAAAAGCGTTATGACGCGGACATAAAAGCGGTTCAAACCGACGGGGAGAATCGGAGCCGCCGCTCGTCTCATTATTGAAAGAATAAGAAAAAAAATGAAAGCTGTTGGCTGTTTTTATTTTTTCAAGAGACGGTCACAGAATCTCCCTCCCTGCTGGAGGACTCTGCAAATTTGTATTAAAAAATTAATTATCCTGGTAATTTCTCTGCGTGTGAACAGGTTCTAATGCGTGCTAGACTTGAGAGCCGTTGGCGGGATCGGACACGTATTAATTCGTCATCAACGGCAGAGAAAGAAATCCCCCGAGTAGTGTCCGGAAGTGTTTTTTTCATTTTGCCGATGAGTCCACCATATAGTGCTCTACATAGAACTTCCCTATGTAGGGAAAAAGAAGTGATTTCGGACACAGCCTTTGTGTGGTTATTCATTCTGATGAGTCATCTGTTGCGTTGCATGGACACCAAACCTGGTCTGTGGTCCCCCAGAGGTCTAGATAGTAGCTCACATTAGTCCAGAGACCAGACCAGACTATGTGGAGGAACCAGAGACTGTCTGTGGTCCCCCAGAGGTCTAGATAGTAGCCCACATTAGTCCAGAGACCAGACCAGACTATGTGGAGTAACCAGAGACTGTCTGTGGTCCCCCAGAGGTCTAGATAGTAGCCCACATTAGTCCAGAGACCAGACCAGACTATGTGGAGGAACCAGAGACTGTCTGTGGTCCCCCAGAGGTCTAGATAGTAGCTCACATTAGTCCAGAGACCAGACCAGACTATGTGGAGTAACCAGAGACTGTCTGTGGTCCCCCAGAGGTCTAGATAGTAGCCCACATTAGTCCAGAGACCAGACCAGACTATGTGGAGGAACCAGAGACTGTCTGTGGTCCCCCAGAGGTCTAGATAGTAGCTCACATTAGTCCAGAGACCAGACCAGACTATGTGGAGTAACCAGAGACTGTCTGTGGTCCCCCAGAGGTCTAGATAGTAGCCCACATTAGTCCAGAGACCAGACCAGACTATGTGGAGGAACCAGAGACTGTCTGTGGTCCCCCAGAGGTCTAGATAGTAGCCCACATTAGTCCAGAGACCAGACCAGACTATGTGGAGGAACCAGAGACTGTCTGTGGTCCAAACAACAAGGTCTCTGCTGTATTTATGTCTAGATGACCTTATTTGGAGTGTTGATGGAGCAGATACAATGTTAGCGTAGCCTAGCACCATCAACCAGACTCCATTCAGAAAACCAGCGTTTTAACAGTAGTTAACTTGTAGTCTGGCAGACAGACCTAACAAAGCATGACTCAGCACTTTTTACTGATCACCATCATGATGGAATTATTTCAGCATCCTTTTGTATTCCTTTGTTGCAAATAAATCACTATAAAAGTGTTTATTTTGGGCTCATGCCGCCGTGTGGTCCCGACCAACTGAACCAACTACAGGTGTGAAGGCATCCTAAGAGACATTTACCTCTTCCATCAGCTGAGCCGGTCGCTTCCTCCACTGGAGCTGGAGTTGTGCTGGATTCATGTCTGTTCGTCCCGTCCTGTTCATCTTTGGTTACTGTTAAACAAGAAAAAAACACTTCTTAGTACTCAAGTAAAATAGATTCTGAGTTGTTGTGTCGCTGAATAAGACAACTTTGTACGTATTTAACTTCACTTTATTTTCATGTCACCAACAGCGTTGCCGCCACAAGGTACTTGCATCAGGCCGGCGTTCTTTTCTACACTGGAATTACCTTCCTTCTTCTCCTGTTTACTCAAGTTACTACAACACCTGTACTCATACTACCACCTAGTGCTGAAACATCACAATAGTTCAGATATTAAAAACATGTCTACTGCTGGACGTGGAGAGGAAAAAAATACCGTTTGTAGCAGCCATTTTAAAACTCAAAGCTCAAACCAGATCCCCCACTTTCACTCCATCCAAAGTACAAATACTTTGTCACTGTACACATTTATGATTTTAATCGAATTTCACTCTGCAATTGTCCCAGAAATGATTGCGATAAGATAATAAGATAATGGCATAATAAGTCCACCCTTTCAAAGATCACAACGTTTATTTCTAAAGAATATTTAACATGAGAACTGGAAAACATTTAAAATATCCCAAATAAATAAACAAAACAACCAAAAACAATGAATAAAATGGACTCAATCTATTTTAAAACACACAGTGAAGCTGGCAGCAGCCACACCTTACAGACAGTCTGTGTAGCAGGTAAAACACCCTGCTGGACCCTGTCTACGGACACTGTGCCTCCGTTCCCCGTGTACTTTAACTGTTTGAACGATACTAAAAAAGGGCAGCATTTCTTTAGCGATGAAGTGAACTACACAGTCTGTGAGTGTGCACCGTTTTGCACTGTCCCGTTTGTACTTTGTTGTCGACTTAACGCCACCGTGATTGTGGACTGTCGGGAAGACGGTGATGTCGCATCTGTAGTGCTCGTTTTCCCCAGCTGGGAAAACTGCATCGGATGGTTAAGCTTTAGGTGGAGATGCAGGTTTGTTGTATTGCCGAGTTTAGTTGCTGTTGTTTTCGAACAAATGTGACGTACCGGCTCATTCAGGTTGAGTGGTTCACCGCGGTCATTCTGTTTGAAACCGAAATGTGTCAGCTGTCGACGCTGCACGCTACACCAGGGTCCGCCTCCCCACACAGAGACTGTGCGCTGACAGGAAACTGACAGGACATGTGACGAGGGTTAGAGGGTGACGCACCGGAGTGAAAACTCTTGCCATCCAGTCTCTCCGGTGGAGAGACGCAAGGAAAAATGTAAATTATCGCAGCTGGAAAAGTTACCGAGCTCATTAAAAGTTATCATGCGATTAATTGATTGATTGCTTATCGCGATAGGGCTAGGGAGAATGGGAAGACACGATCACGTTGGAAACGACCGTTTTCTCCACTAGAGGGAGGAAAGTGGATGCAGATGTGCTTTACTCAAGTAAAAGTGTAAAAGTACAGGCTCTGAAATGTACTCCTAAAGTAGCCCTATGAAGGTCATTCCTACCAGCTGGCCTACTGAATGTATTCGTCATATTAATGATTAAAAACATAAATAATTCTCCTCAAATACATTAAAACTAGCGATACTAGAATTTGAAAGTCGATACCCAGAAAAATGCTCACTTGATTCCATGTTCGATACCACCGGGAGAAGATTAAAAAAGGTAGAATTGTGTGTGTGATTTATGTTATATTCAGCTTCAGTCCTGTTTATTTCTTGTGTTTCTGGCTTTGCACCATAAATAATGTAGCTGATCATATAGAGTTGTTAGAGCAGTAATGAGAACTTAAAGCTCTAGTCTACGATTTTTCACTTGAGCCAATAGTAGCCATCCGGTCCGCATGGCTACTATTGGCTAAATGTTCCGATCCAATCCTCGCTCACTCTCCTGCTCACGTCTCGTCCAGAATCACTTCCGCGTTTGAAACTATGAACGGACAAGACGCTTGTTGCCCTGAGCAGTTCAGGCATGGAGCAGGGCTCTCAGGTGAGTTCAGAGTGAGATTTTGGCTGAGGCTGCAGCGTCAGCAGGGAGGGGAGGAGGGGGGGATTGTGGCGAGCAAGTAGGGGTGGGCGATACACCGAAAATGTACCGATACCGAAATTTACAACGACAACCGACGTCATTTTGCCCATGTCGGTATATTCGGTTTAAAAAAAAAAAAAAAAAAAAGAAAAGTACACAACGCGAGTGTCACCCTAGCCAGAGTCATCTTTCCAGAAATGCCAAGTATTTAGTCCACAAAGGTCTTCTCGAGTCGAACGAATACTGAACCAAGACTGTGTGTGCATTGTTTTTATCTGCACTCCGTTCCGTCATTTCCTGTTTTCCTGTTTTGGAGTACTGGCACGAGACTAGCGCCACCCGCTGTTAAGGAGGCTTATTGCATCTCGCGCAGGCGCAGAACGTACACGCTGCTGTGTCATCGGAAGCACGTCGAAGCGGTGTGTACAACGCAACTTTTCTGCCGAACGGGTCAGACGAGAGGCAACAGAGTGGGCGGAGAGTGGTCGGATAAGGCAGTTGGACGTGTGGGCGGTGTGTGGGGGCCTTTACAGACAGACCTAACAAAGCATGACTCAGCACTTTTTACTGATCACCATCAGGATGGAGTTATTTCAGTGTTCAGCACGCTTTTTTATTCCTTTGTTGCAAATAAATCACTATAAAAGTGTTTATTTTGGGCTCATGCCGCCGTGTAGTCCCGACCAACTGAACTACAGGTGTGAACGCATCCTAAGAGACATTTACCTCTTCCATCAGCTGAGCCGGTCCCTGGAGCTGGAGTTGTGCTGGATTCATGTCTCTTCGTCCCGTCCTGTTCATCTTTAGGTACTGTTAAACAAACAAGAACAAAGTTCTCAGTACTCGAGTAAAATAGTTTCATAGTTCAAGATATTAAAAACATGTTGTCTATCGCCAGACTTGGAGAGGAAAAAAAATAAATTCCAGATCCCCCACTTCCACTCCACATTTGAAGGGGGGGGGGGGTGTTGTACAAGATTAATGTCTTGTGCATTGTTCCCGTCCTGAAATATATAAAGATACAAATGAGAAATATCTGTACTTTCTACTCATCAGTAGGGTTGTCAAAAAATCTGATTTGTTACCAACTTGCAAAAGTATCAATACTTTCGTTGTCAGTCCTGTCTCCACCAGTTGACGCGTAACTTCCCCAGCAGCACTGCAGGCAGGCAGATAGACAGGCAGATAGACAGACAGACAGGCAGGCAGGCAGGCAGGCAGGCAGATAGACAGGCAGGCAGATAGGCAGGCAGATAGGCAGGCAGGCAGCTCTGTCCCTCTCTAGCAGCTGAACACATGAATGCTACTTCACGTTAACAACACTGAGCTGACTGAACACAGCTAGCACTGCTGCCTTCAACACCAGTTTTAGTAGAAAATTAAGAAAGCAAAAGTGCCGCTCGGAAGTATGTAGCATACGAGGCTAACGAGTGGGGATACAAGCTGATATGCTAACAATGCTAAAGTAGTGTTGCTGAGTCGAGTAGTGGTGAAGCGCCTTAAAGACCGACACCCCGGTCTTAATGGGGACCTTAGAGAGTCAGTAAACCTCCCGTTTCAACAACATTGAAGTTTTAAACAGTAAAGTCTGTTAAGTTATCATTACTGCTCTAACAACTCTATGTGATCAGCTAAGATAATATGGTGCAAAGCCAGAAACACAAGAAATTAACAGGACTGAAGCTGAAAATAACATAAATCACACACACAATTCTGCCTTTTTTAATCTTCTCCCGGTGCTATCGAAAATGGAATCAAGTGAGTATTAGTATTAGTATATTTTCCTGGGTATCGGTATCGACTTTCAAATTCTAGTATCGCTAGTTTTAATGTATTTGAGGAGAATTATTTATGTTTTTAATCATTAATATGACGAATACATTCAGTAGGCCAGCTGGTAGGAATGACCTTCATAGGGCTACTTTAGGAGTACATTTCAGAGCCTGTACTTTTACACTTTTACTTGAGTAAAGCACATCTGCATCCACTTTCCTCCCTCTAGTTGAGAAAACGGTCGTTTCCAACGTGATCGTGTCTTCCCATTCTCTATCCCCCCCCCCCCACAAAAACACACAATCCTGACAAGCGTTTCCCGCCTGAATGAAAGACTGAGCCGGCTTACCGGTGAGGTTGAAGACCCATCTGAACTTAAGCTTCGGGAAGTATAATCTGTACTCTCCGCTGTCAGACTGATTCAGCGACGTCATCCGCAGAGTAAAGATTCCTCTTTTCAAGTCTTCCCTGTCGAGAGACGTCCTGTTTTTGTATTGATCCGCCTGGTCATCATGATTCGGCTCTCCATATCGATAACCGAAGACCACTTGGTTAGAGTCGACCCTTTTCAAGTCGAATGTGTAATTCTCCCCGTTGACCTCGGGATCCAGGCGGCATGACAGAGTAACTTCATCACCTGTAGCCACCACCGGTGTCAGCGTCAGCGTCGGGGAAACTCCATGGGAGACTGCTGGAGAAGCAAACAACATTCACAGGCTCAGTCCGTTCGTCCCCCATTCATTTTCCTTATATGATCAAATGTGTCCGTGTTATTATGCGCCAACCTGACAACACATCAAAACTCTTAACTTTTACCGGGACTTTTAAACAGCGTAAAAAAAAAGAAGAAAAAACCGGCCCAAGCGACGGTCCCGGCGTATACACGCTAAGCGACGTTGTTTTAACTTACCGGAGGCAAAGTGAAGGAGAGTAAATAATGTCACCGGCGTCTTCATGGTTGTTGAATCAAAACAGAAAAGCTCGATAGTTTGATGATGATGTTGTTGTAGCTGTAGCTGCGCATCCACAGCTTCCGCTCTTAAAAACCCACGCCGCTGCAACGTCATTGGGAAGGGGAGGGGCTTGTGGATGACGCAGCAGTTGTCCCGGAAATGGGTGAATTAAAAGTATTTTTTTTTTTTAAATAAAAAGTCTGATACGGGTCCTGCAATGAATCCACGAAGGTTCCGTTCTTGGTCGACCGATCATTTGAGCTTTTTTATTATTATTATTATTTTTTTAATAAATAATTTATATTACGGGACTCTGACTTAATCTGCATTAGAAAACTAGTGGACGGTCTATGTTGCTGATACCGTTTCAGAGAAGTGCGGCTCGCGTTGCTTGTTGTAAAGACGTCAATGCAGCAACAAATAAATACATAAATAATCCGTCTAACATATACGTCGTCGGTATTTGAGCCACTTTTACATCACATTCAACGCCGCACAATGATCCCACATTTAGACGAGCACATCATGTATGTGCAAAAACTCTCCTTTAAATAAAGCATGCATTAACCGCTCTTTACAACGCGCAATTCAATTGAACACATCATAAATTAACACAGCTATATTAGCAACAATATGAAAAATAATGATTTCAGTCAAACCCTGGTTGTACGTTGCTTTTATGAAGTTAAAAGAGATTATTTTTCTTTACCTTGAGAGCAGTTCACAAGCTGAGAGTTGGTTACAAATGTCCCACCCCCTTCAGTCTTTCGCGGTTTTTTGGACTCCGAAAGATCTCATTGGTTCCCCTCCCTTGTCTCTCCAAAAGCGCGGGAAATAATGCGGATGTCTCTTAAAGTGACAGTCGCTGCATATTATTTCCTACTCCCGCAACTACAAGGTCGGTAAAATAGTTGTCAAACAGATATTCACTTGGAAATAAGGAAAATAAAACACACAATGGACGAACACACGTAGCTCAGGCAGTGGTGGAGTGTATCCAGGTACATTATACTTTACCTGCAGTACAGTTTTGATGAATTAGTACTTTACTAGGGTATTTTACATTTTATGGGAATTTATACTTCTAGTACACTACATTTGTAGATAAAATATTTTACCTGGTGATTTCTAACACGCATGTAACATCTAAGATATCAGAGAGAAATTTACAATAACAATAAAAGCACAGTTCCCTGACCGGGAATCGAACCCGGGCCGCGGCGGTGAGAGCGCCGAATCCTAACCACTAGACCACCAGGGATCTTACGCAACGCCAGAAGTGAATATCTCTATATAAAAGTCTGTAACTGCGAACACAACACCGTTAACGGAGTAAACCAGCTTCAACCGGTTGCATTTCATCCAATGTCTATTTTTATTCCTTGTTTATGGAAATAACGAGTAAACGATTTAACGCACAATTTCTACTTCAAACAGTATTTGTAACGTTTTCTGATTGAGACCGGTTTTCAACACTGCAGGCCCAGTTTAGCCTATCTGAGGGCTGTAGTTATGTGAAATCATACTAACATCATGCTTGTACATTTTCATGCAAAAATGTGGATTTCAGCCTCTCAGATGTGCAGAGATGTCAAAAGTAGAGACGTTCTCTACTCAACTAGAAGACTAAAAAAGGCTAAATATGTTGAATCAGTATAGTAGTATAGTCAAAAGTATCCCTATGAAGGACATTTCTACTGAATCTTGATCACATTAATGGTATTTATTTTTTATGAAAATGTGTAGTAGAAAGACAGATACCTAAAAAAAAATTAGAATGAAGTATTTGTACTTCCCACCTCCGACTTAAACTGCAGACTTTCTTTGGAGTATTTTTTTTCTCTTTGGGCTTTGGCCACTTTTAAGTCCTTAAATGTTTGTGCCAATCACATTAAATTACACTTATGACTCATTAAAACACAGAATCAGAAAAGGGAGAGAAAACAAACACACTGTGCATCAGGTACCCTTTTCCCCATATTTATTTGAAATTATTTCAAATGATAAAAACATGGTTGATTAACATTAAATGACCACAAGGGTTGTGTGTTTTTGCCCTTAAGAGTGGACAAGGTGAGAACAGGTGGGGGACGCTAACGTGGGGAGGGGGGGTGGGGTCGTCACCTGTGTGACAAGGTGAGCCAACACCCGTGTGACAGGAAGTGTCGTTCCATAGTTCTGTGGCGTCACACCCACCTTCACGACGGTACCCGCCACACAGATTTTTTTTATAAAGAAAACAGAATCCCCTTAAAAAAAAGAAAATGTTGGCAAAAAACCCTCACGCCCCCACCGGGCTCGTTCACCCCCTCATGGCCAAACATCCAGAGACTGGAACATCGTTATAATCATTTCTCTTTCCTATATTACAAGCTTTTTACAACATAAAAATAGATCAATAACTATGATTACCATATTCCTTAATGTAAATATACAATATTTATTTTTTAGCATTTTCAAATAAACTTGTTTCTTATTTACCTTGTCCTCATCATCTTTACCCCCTAACATATCTAAAATAAAGAAAACAAACAAACTGGTACCGATGAGAGTGACAACGGATTTGTGTAAGGCAAAAGGACCAGCAGGGGGCGCATTTCTTTCAGTTTGTGGTGGTTTGAATAGGATGCAATTAGTGTTTTAAAGTCAAACTTAAAAGTAAAAGTAAAGAACCTCCATCTGCTTACACAGTTCTCTGGCACTTAAGTGTTCCTTTTTTTTTGGTTAGCTGCTACCAACTACAAGCTGTACAAACTGCTTCTTGCATAGCAATTAAACAAGATATCCTCACAGAAAAAAAGAAAGGGGGGGGGGATTCAGAACAGAGTTGAGCTTTTAGATCGACTTCCCTCGATAGAAAGTTGATAAATGATCCCTTATATATATTTATATGAAATAAAAACAAACCACCTGCAGCTAAATCATTATATACTTGGTCCAGTAAACGAATAATAATTTAGCGTGACCTAGTTTTGTCAGTTTTTCGTTAAAGACGTGAATCCTGATCTCAGGTTCCCCCGTCATCACAAGTGCAGGAATAAGCACAGTGTTTCGGTTTAGCGGTAAAGCTGCTGTGCAACGTCGCCTGAAGACGGAGATATGAACAGACCCCCAAAATAAAGGAAGGTAGGGGGGGCCCAAAATAACAGAACAAAACAGGAAATAGTCCCTCACCAAATGTAAAAAAATAAACAACCAGGCAGGGTGACTTGGCGGGTTTCCAGTATTGAATTTTGTTTTGGGAATTTAAAAACATGTGAAGTATATTTATATATAACATGTATGGAAACTATCCCATGCAGTTCATTCAGACTCCACCCGCTTTTGGCACACTGACACAGAGAGGTGATTCAATCAAACGCACCCTCATCTGGCACTGCTGGAATGGCTATTTGAGACAAAGTATAACCCAAAACAAAATAATAACAACCACCATCATCATCATCATCATCATCATCATCATTAAGTCCCCATCATTCACGGCATTATTCGTTTTGATGGAATTCATCTGCTGGAAACAAAAACAAATTCAAAAGAAAGTTTGGATTCATAGTGTTGAATTAATGCTGACACCGAAATAATAAAATCTAATTATTCAGAATTATGAAAATCACCGTTATAATCATGATTATGCATTAAAAAAGAGAAAAAAGGTGGAATGCACAGATTTGGAAGTGTTCGGAGTTTGGTCCTGATGTGTTCGTGACGATCAGAAGCCTGGCGGCGGCGGCGGCGAGGTGGTCACAGTCAGGGAGTCCGTTTCTGACGTCCCGAGTGGTTTTTCTTTTTCGTTCTCTCATGCAACGACAGAAGGAGGCCGGAGAGTTGTGTCAAACCTGTGGCGGTGTCGTAGTGTTCACTTTGTGCTTCCAGCTGGTGGTTTTAGTGTTAAGTGTGTGTTGTAGGTGTGTGTGTTTGTGTGGTTTGAGTGCTGTTTCACCACTCTCTCTCTCTCGTCACCCATCGGGTCGGCTGACTGAGAGCTCAAGTCCTGAGTTGAGGTCCGTTCACCTCCCCACCGGCGGCGCTGGAGGAGCTCCCCTCATCATGGCTGAGGGCAGAAGGAGATACAGAGACGAGGTCACTTCAGGTCAGTTCTACTACTTAGGCACGCACACGAGTGTGTCCCAGTACACCAGGATACCAAACGCCGTCCTGTCTGGGTTCATGACATCATCCAGAGGTCACCCTGAATAGCAAGACCCACGTGGGCTGGTTCACCACAGCTGGAGGAACCCACAATAAAGTATTGATCTGTGATTTAATATCAATAACCAGATGAAAAGGATGCTGAAATAACTCCATCATGATGGTGATCAGTAAAAAGTGCTGAGTCATGCTTTGTTAGGTCTGTCTGCAAGACCACAAGATAACTACTGTTAAAACGCTGGTTTTCTGAATGGAGTCTGGTTGATGGTGCAACACTCCATATAAGGTCATCTAGACATAAATACAGCAGAGACCTTGTTGTTTGGACCACAGACAGTCTCTGGTTCCTCCACATAGTCTGGTCTGGTCTCTGGACTAATGTGAGCTACTATCTAGACCTCTGGGGGACCACAGACAGTCTCTGGTTCCTCCACATAGTCTGGTCTGGTCTCTGGACTAATGTGAGCTACTATCTAGACCTCTGGGGGACCACAGACAGTCTCTGGTTCCTCCACATAGTCTGGTCTGGTCTCTGGACTAATGTGAGCTACTATCTAGACCTCTGGGGGACCACAGACAGTCTCTGGTTCCTCCACATAGTCTGGTCTGGTCTCTGGACTAATGTGAGCTACTATCTAGACCTCTGGGGGACCACAGACAGTCTCTGGTTCCTCCACATAGTCTGGTCTGGTCTCTGGACTAATGTGAGCTACTATCTAGACCTCTGGGAGACCACAGACAGTCTCTGGTTCCTCCACATAGTCTGGTCTCTGGACTAATGTGGGCTACTATCTAGACCTCTGGGGGACCACAGACAGTCTCTGGTTCCTCACATAGTCTGGTCTCTGGACTAATGTGGGCTACTATCTAGACCTCTGGGGGACCACAGACAGTCTCTGGTTCCTCCACATAGTCTGGTCTGGTCTCTGGACTAATGTGAGCTACTATCTAGACCTCTGGGGGACCACAGACAGTCTCTGGTTCCTCCACATAGTCTGGTCTGGTCTCTGGACTAATGTGGTCTACTATCTAGACCTCTGGGGGACCACAGACAGTCTCTGGTTCCTCCACATAGTCTGGTCTGGTCTCTGGACTAATGTGAGCCACTAAGAGTATAAATAACACGACGGTGCTGGTCCCCTACCCTTGTTGTTCTTGCTGGGGTAGACCTTGCTGAAATGCCTGTACTCCTCTGGAGGTGGAAGGTCTTCAATCGGGTGGAAGTTGAACTTGGATTCAAAATCATCTGAGGAAGAAGAAAAAAAAAAAACAGTTTATTTTATTATTTTATAACAGTCAAAGACCCTCCTTTAAAAACATTTAATCAAACACGTAAATTGCCATTAAACATCCGTCATTGATCGCTTACTAACACGATGTATTGCATCTTAAAGATACTTCAAAACTAAGTATAGCAGTAGGTTTCTACTACCGCAACAAATATTGATTACTAACAAAAGGTTCTTCCTCCTCGTCAAGTAAAATTAAGCCGATAAGACTTTTGTTTTTATTCTTAGGACACAGCAGGTAAACTAAACTCCAAGCAGTGGATTTTTAGTCTCTAATATGGTTCAAGCTTCAAAAACACACGATCCTACATCTCCCATAATGCAACTCAGCATCTTTGATTTGAACTCTACGCCTTCAGACTTTCATTGCATTTCGGGGTTAAGTCCACCTTCAT
Source organism: Eutrigla gurnardus (assembly GCF_963514095.1). Taxonomy (NCBI): domain Eukaryota; kingdom Metazoa; phylum Chordata; class Actinopteri; order Perciformes; family Triglidae; genus Eutrigla; species Eutrigla gurnardus. The sequence continues at coordinate 31,215,194 of NC_139917.1, forward strand.
CTACACCATTTGTTGATTTTTGTCACCATCAATTATCTTAAAGTGGATTTACAACATTTTCTGTACAAGATTAAAAGGCTGAGTCTGTGTTTGTCGTCTGAAAGCGTCCTGTGCTGCCTCACTCTCACCTGTGCTGGACTTGGAGGAGGAGATGGAGGAGTGGCCGTTCCGGATGGGCGGGGGAGGTGGAGGAGGTCCGGCCGGGGTCCGGGAGGAGGATGATGAGAGAGAGGAGGAAGAGGAGGAAGGTGGCGGCGGTTTGCCAACTCGGCTGAGCGGCTCCGAGGCCACAGAGCTGTGGACGCGGTAGGGAGGCGGGGGAGGGGGGGCGTCCCGGCCGCCGTTACGAGATCCAGAGGGGGGCACCTGGGGAGCTGTGTGGACGGACACACACACGGAGACACACAGAGAGAGACAGACACAGAGACACACACACACGGAGACACACACACACACACACACACACACACACACACACACACACACACACACACACACACACACACACACACACACACACACACACACACACACACACACACACACACACACACACACACACACACACACACACACACACACACACACACACACACACACACACGGAGACACACACACAGAGACACACACACACGGAGACACACACACACACAGAGACACACACAGAGACACACACACGGAGACACACACGGAGACACACACGGAGACACACACACACACACACACACACGGAGACACACACACACACGGAGACACACACGGAGACACACACGGACACACACACGGAGACACACACGGAGACACATATTTATTATAGTAATTATAACAGCTGTTTCAGAGAGATTTTAATGGATGTTGGTGGCAACATTTTAGTGCTTTAAGATTTAATTTTGCATATATTTATATTCGTTTCCAACGGTCCGATAACCAATAAATGCTCTTCTGCTGCATTTGAGGAGGTTCCGATATCTTGGAATTGGGAATAATTTTAATAATTCTGGAGTTGTTGAATGCACCACAGAGATTTGAAAATGGTCCCCGCTTCACTCTAAATATCGCTAAATATTCACTGTGATGACCTGCAGCAGGTTTTATTATCGTACTGAATAGGCATGGCTCACAATTATCCAAAAGAGTTGGGATTCATGATATTATCCTGATAACCATCAAAATATGCCTAAACTCTTCAAATGGCACTTAAACATAGTGGAATCAACCAACCACGAGGAGCCGGTTATAGACAAGTTGTGCCATGAAGGGAATAAAGTTATTCAGCACATTAACTGACGTGAAATAATTTCCAGCAGCTGCTGCAAAAAAAAAATACCAGCAACGGAGAAGCAGAGGAAAGTCACAGTGACTGAGGACGTCATGCAACTTAATTTAAAAGAGATAACCAGAGGGAGAAGCAGCAACGAGGGTGAAAGTGAACAGGAATGCTGGAATATTCCACCGGGCTTCAGGAATGCAGAGGAACCAGGAGGCCTTGTGGCTGAATCGCTCCGTCGTCCAATCACAACACAGCATCCGAGCTAACAAGTGCCTTCCTGTTTCTCGCAGCTCGCTCTGAATTCAAAAATCACCGATGTACGTTTTTTTCCTGTGAGCTGTGAATCTGCTCTGGGAGAGGAAGCAACATTTTGCACTAATTGCAAAATTGGAAATATTATTTTATTACGGTGCATAAAAAAAGACATACATATTATAGTGTGTCTTTTTTTCCGGTAATTGTTTTATTTTTATTTTAATGTTCTTGACTGCAGTCATTGCTTTAATGTTTACTGTTTGTTTGCAAATATCGTGCACATAAGGAAATTCCTTATATGTGAAAACGAATATGGCAATAAACTCAAGTAAAACTCAAAGTTAAATTCTTATGCGTTTAAAAAATAAGGAGGCATCCGAGAACGCCTTCACTTCCTCAACGGAAGCAGCTGAAGATATAACAGGGAATATTAAATCATATGTTGAGTGTCTACATGGAGGAAATGTGAAATGTTCCAGGACGATGTGGTTTGATGGAGGATCAGGGATAACGAGTCATAACCTGCTTTGGCTCAATCAACCAACATTCCTCCCGCTGAGATGTTTCCATCACCGGGACGTGCTGATGCACAACACAACGTGTCTAGAGCTGAAACGATCGGGCGATTAGACGACGTAAACTACACCATTAAAGCCGTTCATTGTGCCTTTGTTAGAGCCGACAGATGACAGAAGGTGAAAGGAGAGAGAAGAACAAAATGACTGATCGTCTGAGTTCGCTGCAACTCTGGGTCACTGAAACTGATCTACAAAATCTACTTTTCTCCTGGGATCATGGTGATCTGCAGGGCCTATCTGGTCAAATTAGACTGGTTATAATTTCAGGTTTACTCTATCTTTTCCAAACTCAATTCAAGCATTTCAAGCATTTCCAGGTGCATTTCCATGCTTTTCCAGCCCCTTCCAGCTGTGGTAAACTCCATATTTGTATCAATCCAATGGTCAGTATTCAGTCTACTTATTCTGTCACTTGTTCATCACATTAAATGAGATGTTATTGTCCTCTAAACAACCAACATGATGTTTGGAGACAGCTTTTTACAGAAGGACCACAAATGAAAGGAAAACTAATTCCACTAACAGATCCACAGAAATATAATCACCAACTATTTTCATCATCTGTTCATCATCAAAAGTCATTTTTCATAAAGAAATGTCAGAAAATGCTGTTTTCAGTCCCTCAAATATGGAGATCTTCTTTTCTCTGTTCTATCATAGATGTCATCACATACAACACACATTTCAAGACCTTTATTCTACATCCAAGCACTTTTCAAACCTTGACAACATCACACTAAAATTCAAGGGTTTTCAAGGATTTCCAACACCGTACCAGCCCTGTAATTTGGTCATGTTACTGAAAATATATCAATATCTAGTATGGCATTCTCTGCATGAAGAGGGACCCAGAAATATTCCATCCTGGATATTGTGCAGCAGAACTAAGTTTTCAGATAGACTTTGTCTTTTAAAGCTCATATAAAATGTAACTTGATGACTTAAATCCATCTCTTGAATGGTTTTGTGAGTGCTGTGTGTCAACAGTGCAGGTGCTCCTACCTGCTCTGCGCCCGGGTGGCTCTCTGGCGGGTGGTGGTGGTCTGCCGCCCTGCTGGGAGGATGGAGACAATGAGGGAGGAGGTGGAGGAGCGTGGCTGCGTCCTTGGCTGCTGCTGCCTCCCGAGGTGTGTTTTTTGTGCAGGGAGTTGTGCCTCTGTGGCAGCTCTGGAGCCCCGCCACCACTGCCATCCACCGAGGACGGCCCGTTGGAGATGCCCACCGACGTGTGCGGTCTGTACGGCGGCGGAGGAGGTGGAGGAGCCGAAGAGCCACCCGTCGGCGGCCTGCTGGATGACGGAGGTGGCTTCACAGCGCTGGGAGGAGTGTGGCCTCGGTTGGGCGTCGGTGGGAGGGGCTTCTCTCTGCTGTGAGAGGAGGAGGAAGGCGGAGCATGCGTTTTCTGATTGGGGGTAGGCGGAGCGTTGCCACGGCCACCTCTGTTGAAGGGTGGAGGAGGAGGAGGGGCGGAGCTGCTGTGCTTCATCCCGCTGCCCGTGGAGGAGCTGCTGCTGCTGCTGGAGGGGCGAGAGATGTCGGGGAGCGAGGGCCGGTGGGAGGAGCGCTGGTGCTCGGGTGGAGAGGGCTTGTTGGGTGGGGAGGGCGAGGAGGAGCGGCCAGTGGGGGGGCGAGGGGCCGCGGGCCGGGCCCCTGGGGGCCGCAGGGCGGATCTGCCCACTGAACCGCTGGCTGAACCATCTGGGTGGAGGGACAAAACAAGATGCACAAAATAGCCAGAAAGGAATGTCTTTGTTTTGGGCTTAAACAACAAATTTAAATACCAGACAAATCACAATACCTCTGCTTTTACAGCAAAAATCATATTATAATAATATAATAATCATAACTAAACCATGAGTCATGAAACAGACCCAAACATCGACCCCTGAAGTATTTTAACACAGACACAAGTATGTTTTACATCTTCGGCATTTCTTCCAACGGCAGTAACAAGGTCAAATGCCAAACGGTTAATATTTGATATCTCTAAAATAAGCGAGTTCATCCATAATTCACATCCCTTCTTCAGCTCCATCAGAGATAAGGAGGTCAAAAGGGGGTCCAATAATCTGGATCTTCTCTGCTGATTCTTGTGGCCTTTAAAACACGTTTATTTCTATAAAACGATCGCGGAGGAACAGATTCCCAGAGAGTGGAAATAAAAGTTAAAGCTCCGTAGAAATGTAGAAAGAGTTTCCTCCTCCCGTCTACTACATGAGCAGGTATAATGTTGTGTGTTCACCCGTGTTGCTGAACAAACTATTGACAGATTATCAGCGATATCACGACTGATTAGCTCTCTCCCACTCCACCGCTGGACTTTGACTTTGAGTCACCTCTCCGGTTTAGTTATTTACACAAATGATAATCAGAAATAAAGCAAAGAAACGGTTCTCACCTCCAACTGGGCGTAGTTTTGGCACACCTCCTTGAAAAAGGCCTCCCATTCCCATCCCTCCACCTCCTCCTCCTCCACCTCCACCTCCACCTCCTCCGGCTTCTGGTGAAAAGAGAACATCCACATTAAAAAAAAGAGAAGAAAGCACGACTAGTAACACACTTTTAATCGTCAAGTATTCAGAGAGTACAGCTATATCGTGGTGCAGAGAAGAGCTACAACATATGTTCAATTAAACACCTTCTACCTACAGCTTTGCCGAAAAAGTAACACGTCGAATGAGTTCATAACACGAAAACAAACATTAGAAGCCAGAAGAAACAAGAAAAAACAAGTTACGAAATGATTCAAATTGTGTTTTTAAATCAAATGATCAAATAATAAAAAAGTCTGGTCTTTCCTGTCGAGCTGATCTCGATTAAAAAAAGAGAATATACAAGAAGGGGGGGGGGGCTAATTTAGGGTTAGGATGCATTTAACGTATAAATGATGCTCCGAAGTCACCAACGCATGGAGCTTAAAACAAAGTCGTCAATCACAACGTGGACCACATACTTGTGGATTTAAAGGAGTTATTTCTCCACTACTGTCCTCCAAACTCCAAAAAGAAAATACAACAATATTGTGTAGATTTTCTTTTGTTTTTTCTCAAGATCTAATAACTCGCTTTTTTCTGGGCTTTCAACTACATCTCAGTCCTCATATTTGAAGACCATGAAATGCGTTTGAATGCTCCAGAAGTAGTTCTGTGCATATTCCGGTATTTCATACACACATTAGCCAATTCAGGGTTCCTACACCTTTCCAAACTCAATTCAAGCACTTTTCAAGCATTTCCAGGTGCATTTCCATGCTTTCCCAGCCCCTTCCAGCTGTGGTAAACTCCATCTTTGTATCATTGCAATGGTCAGTATTCAGTCTACTTATTATGTCACTTGTTCATCACATTAAATGAGATGTTATTGTCCTCTAAACAACCAACATGATGTTTGGAGACAGCTTTTTACAGAAGGACCACAAATGAAAGGAAAACTAATTCCACTAACAGATCCACAGAAATATAATCACCAACTATTTTCATCATCTGTTCATCATCAAAAGGCATTTTTCATAAAGAAATGTCAGAAAATGCTGTTTTCAGTCCCTCAAATATGGAGATCTTCTTTTCTCTGTTCTATCATAGATGTCATCACATACAACACACATTTCAAGACCTTTATTCTACATCCAAGCACTTTTCAAACCTGGAAAACACCACACTACCACACACGTTTTCAAGGTTTTCAAGGTGTGTGTGTGTGTGTGTGTGTGTGTGTGTGTGTGTGTGTGTGTGTGTGTGAGATGAAGTTGCGGTGACTTACTCTCTAGAATCGGACCGCTCCGGTCGTTGGTCACGACAGCCTTCTTGAGTTTGCCGCCCTTGCAGATGTCGGACAGCAGCGCTCCTCGGCCCTTCGCCTCGGACGTGTTCAGTTTGGGAGCGGTCGTGTTCGCCTGCGGAGGAAAGTCAACAAACGTGTTAACGACACAGCCG